>NW_024421514.1:0-4217 GCF_014898765.1 Herpailurus yagouaroundi | reverse complement strand
CTCGGCTCCCTAGTGGTCTTTGGGGATCACGAATTCTGGGCATAACATTTGGGGGCTCGTCCGGGATCCCCAAGACCCCGAGGGACCCCCGACCCGGAGAGCCTGACTGGCCACGGTTAGTGTCTGTTTGTTCTGTCTTTTCTGTGTGATCTCATTTCTGGAATTCTGGTAGTGCCCGACGCGGTCTAAGCGGACACACTGGAGGACCACGGGCCGGGAGTTTCGGAAGACGTTCCGATTCTCCCTTCTGGAGGGACGTGGAATCCCCTCAAAGGTCTGAGACGAGGCAGGTCGCTCCCGCTGGTCGGCGTGAGGCCGTCGTCTTTGGAGGGACGTGGAATCCCCTCATCGGTTTTGGAGGGACATAGAATCCCCTCAAAGGTCTAAGCTAGCTTGCAGTTTTGCTTCCATGGAGTTGGAAGACTTTCTAGGGGCCCTCTGTTTGTCTGTTTTTGTGTTTCTCTGTTTTGTTCTGTGGACTTACTGGACGGACGTTATGGGACAGACTCAGACTACTCCTCTAAGTATTATGATTGATCACTTTAAGGATGTGAGGGGAAGAGCTAACAACCTCAGTGTGGAAGTCCGAAAGGGTTGGTTGCAGTTTTTTTGTTCTAGCGAGTGGCCAACTTTCAATGTTGGATGGCCACCAGAGGGGACCTTCGACCTCCCTACCATCCACCGAGTTAGGAGTATCATCTCTCAGCCTAAGGCGGGCCATCTTGATCAGCTCCCTTACATTATCACTTGGCAGGACCTTGTAGAAGACCCACCCTCTTGGCTTAAGCCCTTCCTAATCCTGCTCCCTCCGGAGCCAAAACCCATTCTTGCTTTGAAGGAGACAGAGAAGAGGAAAAGTCTTACCCAGCCTTCAGCACCCCTCTACCCTGTCCTACAGGGGGGTACTGAAGAAGAATTAATTTTTCCTCCCCCGTATAACCCCTCTAGGATGCCGGAAGAACACCATCCTCCCCCTCCGGGGGAGGCAGACGCCGTTCCGAGAGCGGGAGGCGGAAACGCTCCAGGGGGAAGCCCGCCCTTTACCAGACAAAGGGCTCAGAGGGGGCAATCCGCCTCCACCGCCGACTCCACTATTCTGCCCCTGCGAGCCACCGGACCCCCAGACGCGGAGGGGAATCAGCCCCAACACTATTGGCCTTTCGCCACTAGTGACCTCTACAATTGGAAAGCTCAGAATCCTAAGTTTTCCGAGAAACCGGCAGGGCTTATTGATTTATTAGACTCTGTTCTTTTTACCCATCAGCCGACGTGGGATGATTGCCAGCAGCTTTTGCAGGTCCTGTTCACGACTGAAGAAAGAGAAAGAATCATCAGTGGGGCCCGAAAACTAGTTCCAGGCGCAGACGGAAATCCCACCACCAACCAGGCTCAGATAAATGCCTCCTTCCCCTTAACTCGGCCCCAGTGGGATTTCAACACGGCAGAAGGTAAGGAGAGGCTCCGGGTCTACCGCCAGACTCTAATGGGGGGTCTCCGAATGGCTGCTAGAAAGCCAACCAATTTGGCCAAGGTAGGAAATGTATAACAGGGAAAAGATGAATCTCCGGCTGCCTTTTTAGAACGGATCATGGAGGCATTCCGTACCTATACCCCCATGGATCCAGAGGCTCCGGAAAGCAAGGCAGCTGTTATCATGGTCTTTGTAAACCAATCGGCCATAGACATTAGGAGAAAATTACAGAAAATAGATAGACTAGGAGAAAAAAGTCTGCAGGACTTACTGGTGGTAGCCAAAAAGGTATATAATAACCGGGAGCCTCCTGAGGACAAGCAGGCTCGCGCCATGGTGGCTGCCAGCAGTAAGCAGACTCAAGACCTGGCCAGAATACTACTAGCTACCACTGCTGACTTCCCTGAGGAATGAGACCGCTGTCTCCGGCAGCTGGCAGATGACACAAAAAAAGGTAAAAGCACCAAGGGGGGGAAGCAGAGGCTGCAGAAGGATCAGTGCGCATACTGCAAGGAGATAGGGCATTGGGCCCGAGATTGTCCAAAAAGAGCTGGCGGGAAGGGAAGCAAGACTGATCGAGTAAAAGTCCTAGAGCTGGATGAACTAAGTGATTAAGGGAGTCAGGGTTCGGACCCTCTCCCCGAACCCAGGGTAACTCTTAAAGTGGAGGGGACCCCTATTGACTTCCTTGTCAACACCGGAGCACAACATTCGGTCCTCCGTACCCCACAAGGAAAACTAGATAGCAAGAAGTCCTGGGTACAAGGGACAACTGGTATGAGCCAGTATTCATGGACTACCCGAAGAACAGTAGATTTGGGAACGGACCGGGTATCCCACTCCTTTATGGTAATACCAGAATGCCCCTACCCACTGTTAGGACAGGACTTACTGACCAAGATTGGAGGTCAGATAACTTTCAGACAAGGGGAGCCTCAGGTCACCGATGGCAAGGGCCACCCCATCCAGGTCCTGACCATGAAACTGGAGGATGAATACCTCCTCCACCAGGAGGCGCTCCCGAGAGAGGATAATATAGACAGATGGCTACGAGAATTCCCCTCGGTTTGGGCAGAGACGGGGGATGGGACTAGCCGCTCACAGGACCCCAGTCCTGGTAGAGCTCAAGCCAGGAGAGAGTCCGGTAAGGATCAAACAATACCCCATGTCTCAGGAGGCCTGGAAGGGGATCCAGACACACATCCAGAGACTATGAAGCCTAGGGGTACTAGTTCCTTGCCAGTCTGCCTGGAACACCCCCTTACTGCCGGTCAAAAAGCCTCACACAAATGACTACCGACTGGTACAAGACTTCTGGGAAGTAAATAAGAGGGTCGTGGACATACACCCAACTGTTCCCAACCCATATACTCTCTTGAGCTCCTTGGCGCCCTCCAGGGTCTGGTATACTGTACTAGATTTAAAGGACGCCTTCTTCAGTCTGCCGTTGGCACCCCAGAGCCAACCCTTGTTCGCCTTTGAGTGGCATGATCCGGAGGAGGGCTACAGTGGGCAACTCACCTGGACACGGCTACCTCAGGGATTCAAAAATTCACCCACCATCTTCGACGAGGCACTACAAGAGGATCTGGTATTTACAGACACCTTCTCTGGCTGGGTGGAGGCATACCCAACCAAGCATGAAACGGCTCAGATGGTGGCTAAGAAGCTACTAGAAGACATCTTACTCAGGTATGGTTTTCCTGCCATGGTAGGATCAGACAATAGACCAGCTTTTATCTCGCAGGTAACACAGGCAGTAGCCAAGGTGGTGGGGGCAAACTGGAAATTACATTGTGCTTATAGGCCCCAGAGCTCAAGACAGGTAGAAAGAATGAATAGAACCCTAAAACAGACCCTTACCAAATTAACCATGGAGGCTGGCGGGGACTGGGTGACTCTCCTACCGTACGCCCTTTACCGGGTTAGAAACACTCCTTACACTCTGGGTTTTACTCCCTACGAGATCATGTTTGGCAGGCCACCCCCTGTTATTCCCAGCCTTCGAGCTGAACTTATTGCTGAGTTTAAAGATCAAGACTTTTTCTTTCCTTGAGCGGGCTCCAGAGGGCGCACGAGGACATTTGGCCGCGCCTCCATGCCATCTACGAGGCTGGCCCGATCGCGACACCTCATCAGTACAGGCCGGGAGACTGGGTCTACGTCAAGAGGCACCACCGAGAGACTCTCCAGCCGCGCTGGAAGGGACCCTACATCGTGGTGTTGACAACCCCCACCGCTCTAAGGTAGACGGCATCGCGACCTGGGTCCATCACACCCACGCTCAGCCAGCGGACCCCTCCTCGATCTGGAAGGACGTTGTCACGCGATGGGCCATCAGTCGGGACCAACACAACCCGCTCAAGCTCAAGCTACAGCGCATTTGACCTACCTAATATCGGTAACTCTGTTAACTCTGCTTGTCATTGCTCATGCTGCCGGGAGTCCCCACGCCCCCCAAAACATCACCTGGCAGATCATAGACACCAGCTCGGGGACAATACTTAATCAGACGTCCCAGAGCCACCCCAGGGACACTTGGTTCCCCAGAACTTTGCGTAAACCTCCAAACTCTGTTCCCCTTATCACCATAAATGCAGCCGGTCCCATGATTGGGTCCCTAAGCTACATGACAAGGGGGGAATGAAAGGGCGGGCCTACGCCAGCTGACTCCATCTTGTTCTGTGTCCTTCACCTTTACCACACCTCCTCCCCTTGAGTAACCCCCCCCTCACCTGCCTAACAG
>NW_024421513.1:0-4241 GCF_014898765.1 Herpailurus yagouaroundi | reverse complement strand
CTCGGCTCCCTAGTGGTCTTTGGGGATCACGAATTCTGGGCATAACATTTGGGGGCTCGTCCGGGATCCCCAAGACCCCGAGGGACCCCCGACCCGGAGAGCCTGACTGGCCACGGTTAGTGTCTGTTTGTTCTGTCTTTTCTGTGTGATCTCATTTCTGGAATTCTGGTAGTGCCCGACGCGGTCTAAGCGGACACACTGGAGGACCACGGGCCGGGAGTTTCGGAAGACGTTCCGATTCTCCCTTCTGGAGGGACGTGGAATCCCCTCAAAGGTCTGAGACGAGGCAGGTCGCTCCCGCTGGTCGGCGTGAGGCCGTCGTCTTTGGAGGGACGTGGAATCCCCTCATCGGTTTTGGAGGGACATAGAATCCCCTCAAAGGTCTAAGCTAGCTTGCAGTTTTGCTTCCATGGAGTTGGAAGACTTTCTAGGGGCCCTCTGTTTGTCTGTTTTTGTGTTTCTCTGTTTTGTTCTGTGGACTTACTGGACGGACGTTATGGGACAGACTCAGACTACTCCTCTAAGTATTATGATTGATCACTTTAAGGATGTGAGGGGAAGAGCTAACAACCTCAGTGTGGAAGTCCGAAAGGGTTGGTTGCAGTTTTTTTGTTCTAGCGAGTGGCCAACTTTCAATGTTGGATGGCCACCAGAGGGGACCTTCGACCTCCCTACCATCCACCGAGTTAGGAGTATCATCTCTCAGCCTAAGGCGGGCCATCTTGATCAGCTCCCTTACATTATCACTTGGCAGGACCTTGTAGAAGACCCACCCTCTTGGCTTAAGCCCTTCCTAATCCTGCTCCCTCCGGAGCCAAAACCCATTCTTGCTTTGAAGGAGACAGAGAAGAGGAAAAGTCTTACCCAGCCTTCAGCACCCCTCTACCCTGTCCTACAGGGGGGTACTGAAGAAGAATTAATTTTTCCTCCCCCGTATAACCCCTCTAGGATGCCGGAAGAACACCATCCTCCCCCTCCGGGGGAGGCAGACGCCGTTCCGAGAGCGGGAGGCGGAAACGCTCCAGGGGGAAGCCCGCCCTTTACCAGACAAAGGGCTCAGAGGGGGCAATCCGCCTCCACCGCCGACTCCACTATTCTGCCCCTGCGAGCCACCGGACCCCCAGACGCGGAGGGGAATCAGCCCCAACACTATTGGCCTTTCGCCACTAGTGACCTCTACAATTGGAAAGCTCAGAATCCTAAGTTTTCCGAGAAACCGGCAGGGCTTATTGATTTATTAGACTCTGTTCTTTTTACCCATCAGCCGACGTGGGATGATTGCCAGCAGCTTTTGCAGGTCCTGTTCACGACTGAAGAAAGAGAAAGAATCATCAGTGGGGCCCGAAAACTAGTTCCAGGCGCAGACGGAAATCCCACCACCAACCAGGCTCAGATAAATGCCTCCTTCCCCTTAACTCGGCCCCAGTGGGATTTCAACACGGCAGAAGGTAAGGAGAGGCTCCGGGTCTACCGCCAGACTCTAATGGGGGGTCTCCGAATGGCTGCTAGAAAGCCAACCAATTTGGCCAAGGTAGGAAATGTATAACAGGGAAAAGATGAATCTCCGGCTGCCTTTTTAGAACGGATCATGGAGGCATTCCGTACCTATACCCCCATGGATCCAGAGGCTCCGGAAAGCAAGGCAGCTGTTATCATGGTCTTTGTAAACCAATCGGCCATAGACATTAGGAGAAAATTACAGAAAATAGATAGACTAGGAGAAAAAAGTCTGCAGGACTTACTGGTGGTAGCCAAAAAGGTATATAATAACCGGGAGCCTCCTGAGGACAAGCAGGCTCGCGCCATGGTGGCTGCCAGCAGTAAGCAGACTCAAGACCTGGCCAGAATACTACTAGCTACCACTGCTGACTTCCCTGAGGAATGAGACCGCTGTCTCCGGCAGCTGGCAGATGACACAAAAAAAGGTAAAAGCACCAAGGGGGGGAAGCAGAGGCTGCAGAAGGATCAGTGCGCATACTGCAAGGAGATAGGGCATTGGGCCCGAGATTGTCCAAAAAGAGCTGGCGGGAAGGGAAGCAAGACTGATCGAGTAAAAGTCCTAGAGCTGGATGAACTAAGTGATTAAGGGAGTCAGGGTTCGGACCCTCTCCCCGAACCCAGGGTAACTCTTAAAGTGGAGGGGACCCCTATTGACTTCCTTGTCAACACCGGAGCACAACATTCGGTCCTCCGTACCCCACAAGGAAAACTAGATAGCAAGAAGTCCTGGGTACAAGGGACAACTGGTATGAGCCAGTATTCATGGACTACCCGAAGAACAGTAGATTTGGGAACGGACCGGGTATCCCACTCCTTTATGGTAATACCAGAATGCCCCTACCCACTGTTAGGACAGGACTTACTGACCAAGATTGGAGGTCAGATAACTTTCAGACAAGGGGAGCCTCAGGTCACCGATGGCAAGGGCCACCCCATCCAGGTCCTGACCATGAAACTGGAGGATGAATACCTCCTCCACCAGGAGGCGCTCCCGAGAGAGGATAATATAGACAGATGGCTACGAGAATTCCCCTCGGTTTGGGCAGAGACGGGGGATGGGACTAGCCGCTCACAGGACCCCAGTCCTGGTAGAGCTCAAGCCAGGAGAGAGTCCGGTAAGGATCAAACAATACCCCATGTCTCAGGAGGCCTGGAAGGGGATCCAGACACACATCCAGAGACTATGAAGCCTAGGGGTACTAGTTCCTTGCCAGTCTGCCTGGAACACCCCCTTACTGCCGGTCAAAAAGCCTCACACAAATGACTACCGACTGGTACAAGACTTCTGGGAAGTAAATAAGAGGGTCGTGGACATACACCCAACTGTTCCCAACCCATATACTCTCTTGAGCTCCTTGGCGCCCTCCAGGGTCTGGTATACTGTACTAGATTTAAAGGACGCCTTCTTCAGTCTGCCGTTGGCACCCCAGAGCCAACCCTTGTTCGCCTTTGAGTGGCATGATCCGGAGGAGGGCTACAGTGGGCAACTCACCTGGACACGGCTACCTCAGGGATTCAAAAATTCACCCACCATCTTCGACGAGGCACTACAAGAGGATCTGGTATTTACAGACACCTTCTCTGGCTGGGTGGAGGCATACCCAACCAAGCATGAAACGGCTCAGATGGTGGCTAAGAAGCTACTAGAAGACATCTTACTCAGGTATGGTTTTCCTGCCATGGTAGGATCAGACAATAGACCAGCTTTTATCTCGCAGGTAACACAGGCAGTAGCCAAGGTGGTGGGGGCAAACTGGAAATTACATTGTGCTTATAGGCCCCAGAGCTCAAGACAGGTAGAAAGAATGAATAGAACCCTAAAACAGACCCTTACCAAATTAACCATGGAGGCTGGCGGGGACTGGGTGACTCTCCTACCGTACGCCCTTTACCGGGTTAGAAACACTCCTTACACTCTGGGTTTTACTCCCTACGAGATCATGTTTGGCAGGCCACCCCCTGTTATTCCCAGCCTTCGAGCTGAACTTATTGCTGAGTTTAAAGATCAAGACTTTTTCTTTCCTTGAGCGGGCTCCAGAGGGCGCACGAGGACATTTGGCCGCGCCTCCATGCCATCTACGAGGCTGGCCCGATCGCGACACCTCATCAGTACAGGCCGGGAGACTGGGTCTACGTCAAGAGGCACCACCGAGAGACTCTCCAGCCGCGCTGGAAGGGACCCTACATCGTGGTGTTGACAACCCCCACCGCTCTAAGGTAGACGGCATCGCGACCTGGGTCCATCACACCCACGCTCAGCCAGCGGACCCCTCCTCGATCTGGAAGGACGTTGTCACGCGATGGGCCATCAGTCGGGACCAACACAACCCGCTCAAGCTCAAGCTACAGCGCATTTGACCTACCTAATATCGGTAACTCTGTTAACTCTGCTTGTCATTGCTCATGCTGCCGGGAGTCCCCACGCCCCCCAAAACATCACCTGGCAGATCATAGACACCAGCTCGGGGACAATACTTAATCAGACGTCCCAGAGCCACCCCAGGGACACTTGGTTCCCCAGAACTTTGCGTAAACCTCCAAACTCTGTTCCCCTTATCACCATAAATGCAGCCGGTCCCATGATTGGGTCCCTAAGCTACATGACAAGGGGGGAATGAAAGGGCGGGCCTACGCCAGCTGACTCCATCTTGTTCTGTGTCCTTCACCTTTACCACACCTCCTCCCCTTGAGTAACCCCCCCCTCACCTGCCTAACAGGACTCGGACCCTTCCCCAGGACCC
>NW_024421512.1:0-3857 GCF_014898765.1 Herpailurus yagouaroundi | reverse complement strand
TGTGTGTGTGTGTGTGTGTGTGTGTGTGTGTGTGTGTGTGTCTGCCCCTCCCCCACTTATGGGCACACGCTCCCTCTCTCTCTCTTTCTCTCTCTCTCAAAATAAATAAATGAATAAACTTTAAAAAAAAAGTATGGAGGAGGGACCTATATAAAGATTGTGAAAAGATCAGCAAAAAGCACAACTTATATATGCCCAAAGTTAAGCAATGATCTTATCAATGAATGAAAAAGAAATCTAGATATTTTAGGTACCCAAAATAAACTTCTCTATCAACAGACAAGGGCTGGGGATCCAATTTATATGTTTAGTTATTGAGGTAATATTTCTGAACACAAAAATAGATGGCCCAAGTTGACTTTTTTTTTTAATAAAAGCTTAAATTTAATGAAAAAAAAAGGATGGGATATTTTGTCTCTTTCATGCCAAATGCTTGTGTGATTGGATTTTTCACATGGCAAGCAGATGTTTTACAGTGACTTCAGTAAACTTTAATCTTAATGGCAGAGAAGTCATGACATTTAAATGTCACAAATATTTGTAGAGGTCTTCTTTTTCAAAAAGTTAGAAACAAATTCCAGTTAATAATATTTACTGAATCGTTTGGAATAGCTCAGCATTACAAGATAGAAAAGTAGAAAAGACAAAATAATGGCCCAAACAAGATAAACGGTTATGCCCACATAAATTTTCCCCTCCCCGAGGAACCTAAATCTTGTCTAGTTCAAGGCTCCACCATCCCAAAAGTGTGGTCCTCAACCTCCTGGCCCAGTAAAGTTGTAGCTGAGTTTTAGGCAATACAATGGAAGAAGACATGAAAGAGAAAGAGAGGGTAAAGGGTTTGTGCCAGCTGTCTCTGAAAGAGTATATTTATTATCAGATATTTACCATTGTACAGTTTCCTTAGGTCAGGAATACAGACCCAGCTTTGCTAGTTCCTTTGCTTAGGGTCTCACAGTGTTGCTATGAAGATATTGGCTGGATTGCATTCTCATCTTGGGGCTAAGTTGGGGAATAATCCATTTCCAAGATGACTCTTGTCATTAGAATTCCTGTCCTGTGATTGTGTAGGTAGGACAGAGGGCCCTGTCTTCTTCCTGGCTATTGGCTGGAGGCTGACTTTAGCACCTAGAGGACACAGCTCCTAAAGGCTGTTCACAGTTTCTCAAGACCACCCACAGTTTCTTAAGGACATCTGCAGTTCCTTAACACATTAGCTTCCCCAAATGTGGCCAGTTATTTCATCAGACCAAATATTTATCTTCCTCTGACTGACTTATTTTGCTTAGCACAATACATTCTAGTTCCATCCACATTGTTGCAAATGGCAAGATTTTGGAGGGTTTTTTTTTCTTTTTTTTGTTCGTTTATTTTGTTTTGTTTTGTTTTTTGATTGGGGAGTAATCATCAAGCCAGAAAAGAGAGCCTCTAGAGTTCGTCTAACAAGATGGAGTCTTATGTAACATAACCTAAATATGAAAATGACATCCTGTCACTTTTGCCATATTTTATTGGTTTGCAACAAATCACTGATCCTGCCCACCCTCATAGGGAGGGAGATTATACAAGGGACTGAACAACAGAAATTAAAGATAATAAGGGCTTCTCTCCTATCTGTCTACCACAGGAAGGTTCCCAGAAACCATCATACAATCTACCCTCCTGTATCCCATTAGCTTAAGCTGAGCCACAACTAGTTGAAAAATGTAGCCTTTCTTTCCTCCAGACTGCCATGTGTCCTGATACCAATGTGATTACTGTGGAAGAAGCAGAGAGTGAATATTGGGAGACAACCAGCAGACTGTCTTCCAATCAGAGACCTTCTAGTGAGAACTTCTACAACAATCCAGTGAAATAAGGAATACGACAGCATCTGGCATACATTAGTAGGTAGTTGGATGATGTTCTCTGATTACATTTACTAATCTGAGTACATTTACATGTTCTCTGAGTACATTTACATTTACTACTACTTGTAGTTTGATTATGAGAATAGAAATTAAGTTCCATTAAAGGTAGAAAAGTGTTTGAATAGAAAATCATGCTCAATTTACTAGTACCCCAAGATTTGGGTCTCAGGTAAATCAATTTGAGATAGCCTTATAGCTTTAATTATTATAAACATGATCAACCTGATAACCCTATTAAAAAATTTTTATCTGTATAACCTTTTGCAAATTCCATAGTACTTTCTCACATATTGTATTTTATTCTCAATTCTCTCAATGAGTGTCCATTCCTCTCACTTAGCAGGTGAAGTTAAGTGACCAGCCCAAAGTTCAGTAACTGGCAAATAGCACACACAGCTCAAGCTAGTGTGTAGGTCATATACCTCTACATAGATTCTACTACACTGTAATGCCAAAAAACCAATTTCACTGAAGAATTAAAATGTGAGATATTAAGCATTTGAACAAATGCTAGATGCTGGTTAAGCTCTAGATATATGGAAATATCCAGATAATTGACATATTTTTGTTTTGGCCTCTTTGCTGTGTTTGACATAGCCTCAGCCAAGGGACTGATGAAAAGGAGAGAAGGAGAGGAAGGGAAGGGAAGCCAGAGGGAGGGACAAGAGTTTAGTAAAGGGTTCTGTACTACTGAAAGAGATTTAACATTTGAATAAGTGACTATGAAGAGAAATCCTTTGATTTTTTTTTAATTTTTTTAACTTTATTTATTTTGAGAGAGAGAGAAAGAGAGCATGAGCAGGGGAGGGACAGAGAGAAAGGGAGAGAGAGAATCCAAAGCAGGATATGCACTCTGAGAACAGAGCCCAACGTGGGGCTCCAACCCACAAACTGTGGGTTAATGGTCTGAGCCAAAGTCAAGAGTGTGACACTGAAGCAACTGAGGCACCCAGGCACCCCATGAAGAGAATTTGTTAAGTAAACTATTAGTTACAAAAGTGAATCCAATCCTTCAGAAACGTGGTGGTTGCAAACACTGAGACCTTTCCAAAACAAGTTGTTGCTGGATTATAGAAATTAAACTCTTTCATGTACACTCTCCACCCTTCACTCTCTATTACCCTGGACACTCTGTGGCTGTAACTGTGGTTTTTTGTTTCTTGCTTTTTTTTATTTGTTTGTTTTATTTTGTTTTTCTGGAGAACTAAAGAAAGAAATTAGGCCAAATGTCATGAGTCACTAAAAGTCAGTCCCACAGAGACCAAAACCCTAAAGAGTCAGTTTCTCTGACCCTTTACATGCCCTTACTCCTCCCCAGACTAGGTCAAGTTGCTTGATATTCACTCTCATTGCCCAGTATGTTTCATTGAGGCACTTAATTATAATAATTATAAGTAATGTAATTAATTGTGAAATAATAGCTCTGTAATAATAATGTGAAAGTCAGGAGGTCAGGGTCCAGCTCATTACTGTATTTCTGAGCATATTATATACAAGTATATACATACCCCTTACATATTTGTTGATGGTCTAAGCATAACTAATCCATTGGGAAAGCATCACAGTATAATGAAATGAGCCTAAGTTGTAGAATTATATCTCTATCATCACTTTTTTTCTCTCTCTCCTCCCCACCCTATACCTAACCTACTTCAAAGGTCTCCAACAGTGTATAGACTTTGGAACTTAAATTACTTCACTTCCTAAACCTGGTTTTCTACTTGTACACAATGATAATCATACTTTGTTGACCTCTTATACAGGCTACAAGACACACCATATACACAGTTGCAACATGTGGCAAGTGCTCATCATGTTTTCTGTCTCATTATCATCTCTGTTGCTATTTTTGTGCAGAGGTTCTATTATTACTATCAATTAAATTGATATGGTTTTCCTGGCTTTGTTTGGTTTAAATTCTATCTTATATTGAAAACAATAGTTTTC
>NW_024421511.1:0-4718 GCF_014898765.1 Herpailurus yagouaroundi | reverse complement strand
GCTTTGTTTGGTTTAAATTCTATCTTATATTGAAAACAATAGTTTTCGAGGATTGGAGGGAAGATGGCGGCGTAGGAGGACGCTGGGCTCACCGCGCGTCCTGCTGATCACTTAGATTCCACCTACACCTGCCTAAATAACCCAGAAAACCACCAGAGGATTAGCAGAACGGAGTCGCCGGAGCCAAGCGCAGACGAGAGGCCCACGGAAGAGGGTAGGAAGGGCGGCGAGGCGGTGCGCGCTCCACGGACTGGCGGGAGGGAGCCGGGGCGGAGGGGCGGCTCGCCGGCCAAGCAGAGCCCCCGAGTCTGGCTTGCAAAAAGCGGAGGGGCCTGACGGACTGTGTTCCCACAGCAAGCGCGACTTAGCGGCTGGGAGGTCATAAGTTAACAGCTCTGCTCAGAAAGCGGGAAGGCTGGAGGACAAAGGGAAGGAAAGCTGCTGAGCCCCCGGACCACAGAGCCCAGTTTGGTGGGGAACAAAGGCGCTCGCCAGCGCCATCTTCCCCGCCCAGCCCCCAGCCAAAATCCCAAAGAGAACCAGTTCCTGCCAGGGAACTTGCTCGCTCCGCGCAAACACCCAACTCTGCTTCTGCGGAGCCAAACCTCCGGCAGCGGAACTGACTCCCTCCCGCTGCTACAGGGCCCCTCCTGAAGTGGATCACCTAAGGAGAAGCAAGCTAAGCCTGCCCCTCCTGCCCCCGTGCACCTTGCCTACCCACCCCAGCTAAGACGCCAGATCCCCAGCATCACAAGCCTGGCAGTGTGCAAGTAGCCCAGACAGGCCACCCCACCCCACAGTGAATCCCACCCCTAGGAGAGGGGAAGAGAAGCACGCACCAGTCTGACTGTGGCCCCAGCGGTGGGCTGGGGGCAGACATCAGGTCTGACTGCGGCTCTGCCCACCAACTCCAGTTATACACCGCAGCACAGGGGAAGTGCCCTGCAGGTCCTCACCACGCCAGGGACTATCCAAAATGACCAAGCGGAAGAATTCCCCTCAGAAGAATCTCCAGGAAATAACAACAGCTAATGAGCTGATCAAAAAGGATTTAAATAATATAACAGAAAGTGAATTTAGAATAATAGTCATAAAATTAATCGCTGGGCTTGAAAACAGTATAGCTGACAGCAGAGAATCTCTTGCTACAGAGATCAAGGGACTAAGGAACAGTCACGAGGAGCTGAAAAACGCTTTAAATGAAATGCATAACAAAATGGAAACCACCACAGCTCGGATTGAAGAGGCAGAGGAGAGAATAGGTGAACTAGAAGATAAAGTTATGGAAAAAGAGGAAGCTGAGAAAAAGAGAGATAAAAAAATCCAGGAGTATGAGGGGAAAATTAGAGAACTAAGTGATACACTAAAAAGAAATAATATACGCATCATTGGTATCCCAGAGGAGGAAGAGAGAGGGAAAGGTGCTGAAGGGGTACTTGAAGAAATAATAGCTGAGAACTTCCCTGAACTGGGGAAGGAAAAAGGCATTGAAATCCAAGAGGCACAGAGAACTCCCTTCAGACGTAACTTGAATCGATCTTCTGCACGACATATCATAGTGAAACTGGCAAAATACAAGGATAAAGAGAAAATTCTGAAAGCAGCAAGGGGTAAACGTGCCCTCACATATAAAGGGAGACCTATAAGACTCGTGACTGATCTCTCTTTTGAAACTTGGCAGGCCAGAAAGAGTTGGCACGAGATTTTCAGTTTGCTAGACAGAAAAAATATGCAGCCGAGAATCCTTTATCCAGCAAGCCTGTCATTTAGAATAGAAGGAGAGATAAAGGTCTTCCCAAACAAACAAAAACTGAAGGAATTTGTCACCACTAAACCAGCCCTACAAGAGATCCTAAGGGGGACCCTGTGAGACAAAGTACCAGAGACATCACTACAAGCATAAAACATACAGACAGCACAATGACTCTAAACCCATATCTTTCTATAATAACACTGAATGTAAATGGATTAAATGCGCCAACCAAAAGACATAGGGTATCAGAATGGATAAAAAAACAAGACCCATCTATTTGCTGTCTACAAGAGACTCATTTTAGACCTGAGGACACCTTTAGATTGAGAGTGAGGGGATGGAGAACTATTTATCATGCTACTGGAAGCCAAAAGAAAGCTGGAGTAGCCATACTTCTATCAGACAAACTAGACTTTAAATTAAAGGCTGTAACAAGAGATGAAGAAGGACATTATATAATAGTGACAGGGTCTATCCATCAGGAAGAGCTAACAATTATAAATGTCTATGCGCCGAATACCGGAGCGCCCAAATATATAAAACAATTGCTCATAAACACAAGCAACCTTATTGATAAGAATGTAGTAATTGCAGGGGACTTTAACACCCCACTTACAGAAATGGATAGATCATCTAGACACATGGTCAATAAAGAAACAAGGGCCCTGAATGAGACATTGGATCAGATGGACTTGACAGATCTATTTAGAACTCTGCATCCCAAAGCAACAGAATATACTTTCTTCTCGAGTGCACATGGAACATTCTCCAAGATAGATCATATACTGGGTCACAAAACAGCCCTTCATAAGTTTACAAGAATTGAAATCATACCATGCATACTTTCAGACCACAATGCTATGAAGCTTGAAATCAACCACAGGAAAAAGTCTGGAAAACCTCCAAAAGCATGGAGGTTAAAGAACACCCTACTAACGAATGAGTGGGTCAACCAGGCAATTCGAGAAGAAATTAAAAAATATATGGAAACAAACGAAAATGAAAATACAACAATCCAAACGCTTTGGGACGCAGCGAAGGCAGTCCTGAGAGGAAAATACATTGCAATCCAGGCCTATCTCAAGAAACAAGAAAAATCCCAAATACAAAATCTAACAGCACACCTAAAGGAAATAGAAGCAGAACAGCAAAGGCAGCCTAAACCCAGCAGAAGAAGAGAAATAATAAAGATCAGAGCAGAAATAAACAATATAGAATCTAAAAAAACTGTAGAGCAGATCAACGAAACCAAGAGTTGGTTTTTTGAAAAAATAAACAAAATTGACAAACCTCTAGCCAGGCTTCTCAAAAAGAAAAGGGAGATGACCCAAATAGATAAAATCATGAATGAAAATGGAATGATTACAACCAATCCCTCAGAGATACAAACAATTATCAGGGAATACTATGAAAAATTATATGGCGACAAATTGGACAACCTGGAAGAAATGGACAAATTCCTGAACACCCACACTCTTCCAAAACTCAATCAGGAGGAAATAGAAAGCTTGAACAGACCCATCACCAGCGAAGAAATTGAATCGGTTATCAAAAATCTCCCAACAAATAAGAGTCCAGGACCAGATGGCTTCCCAGGGGAGTTCTACCAGACGTTTAAAGCAGAGATAATACCTATCCTTCTCAAGCTATTCCAAGAAATAGAAAGGGAAGGAAAACTTCCAGACTCATTCTATGAAGCCAGTATTACTTTGATTCCTAAACCAGACAGAGACCCAGTAAAAAAAGAGAACTACAGGCCAATATCCCTGATGAATACGGATGCCAAAATTCTCAATAAGATACTAGCAAATCGAATTCAACGGCATATAAAAAGAATTATTCACCATGATCAAGTGGGATTCATTCCTGGGATGCAGGGCTGGTTCAACATTCGCAAATCAATCAACGTGATACATCACATTAACAAAAAAAAAGAGAAAAACCATATGATCCTGTCAATCGATGCAGAAAAGGCCTTTGACAAAATCCAGCACCCTTTCTTAATAAAAACCCTTGAGAAAGTTGGGATAGAAGGAACATACTTAAAGATCATAAAAGCCATTTATGAAAAGCCCACAGCTAACATCATCCTCAACGGGGAAAAACTGAGAGCTTTTTCCCTGAGATCAGGAACACGACAGGGATGCCCACTCTCACCGCTGTTGTTTAACATAGTGCTGGAAGTTCTAGCATCAGCAATCAGACAACAAAAGGAAATCAAAGGCATCCAAATTGGCAAAGATGAAGTCAAGCTTTCGCTTTTTGCAGATGACATGATATTATACATGGAAAATCCGACAGACTCCACCAAAAGTCTGCTAGAACTGATACATGAATTCAGCAAAGTTGCAGGATACAAAATCAATGTACAGAAATCAGTTGCATTCTTATACACTAACAATGAAGTAACAGAAAGACAAATAAGGAAACTGATCCCATTCACAATTGCACCAAGAAGCATAAAATACCTAGGAATAAATCTAACCAAAGATGTAAAGGATCTGTATGCTGAAAACTATAGAAAGCTTATGAAGGCAATTGAAGAAGATTTAAAGAAATGGAAAGACATTCCCTGCTCATGGATTGGAAGAATAAATATTGTCAAAATGTCAATACTACCCAAAGCTATCTACACATTCAATGCAATCCCAATCAAAATTGCACCAGCATTCTTCTCGAAACTAGAACAAGCAATCCTAAAATTCATATGGAACCACAAAAGGCCCCGAATAGCCAAAGTAATTTTGAAGAAGAAGACCAAAGCAGGAGGCATCACAATCCCAGACTTTAGCCTCTACTACAAAGCTGTCATCATCAAGACAGCATGGTATTGGCACAAAAACAGACACACAGACCAATGGAATAGAATAGAAACCCCAGAACTAGACCCACAAACGTATGGCCAACTCATCTTTGACAAAGCAGGAAAGAACATCCAATGGAAAAAAGACAGTCTCTTTAACAA
>NW_024421510.1:0-7196 GCF_014898765.1 Herpailurus yagouaroundi | reverse complement strand
AAAGCAGGAAAGAACATCCAATGGAAAAAAGACAGTCTCTTTAACAAATGGTGCTGGGAGAACTGGACAGCAACATGCAGAAGGTTGAAACTAGACCACTTTCTCACACCATTCACAAAAATAAACTCAAAATGGATAAAGGACCTGAATGTGAGACAGGAAACCATCAAAACCTTAGAGGAGAAAGCAGGAAAAGACCTCTCTGACCTCAGCCGTAGCAATCTCTTACTCGACACATCCCCAAAGGCAAGGGAATTAAAAGCAAAAGTGAATTACTGGGACCTTATGAAGATAAAAAGCTTCTGCACAGCAAAGGAAACAACCAACAAAACTAAAAGGCAACCAACGGAATGGGAAAAGATATTTGCAAATGACATATCGGACAAAGGGCTAGTATCCAAAATCTATAAAGAGCTCACCAAACTCCACACCCGAAAAGCAAATAACCCAGTGAAGAAATGGGCAGAAAACATGAATAGACACTTCTCTAAAGAAGACATCCGGATGGCCAACAGGCACATGAAAAGATGTTCAGCGTCGCTCCTTATCAGGGAAATACAAATCAAAACCACACTCAGGTATCACCTCACGCCAGTCAGAGTGGCCAAAATGAACAAATCAGGAGACTCTAGATGCTGGAGAGGATGTGGAGAAACGGGAACCCTCTTGCACTGTTGGTGGGAATGCAAATTGGTGCAGCCGCTCTGGAAAGCAGTGTGGAGGTTCCTCAGGAAATTAAAAATAGACCTACCCTATGACCCAGCAATAGCACTGCTAGGAATTTATCCAAGGGACACAGGAATACTGATGCATAGGGGCACTTGTACCCCAATGTTCATAGCAGCACTCTCAACAATAGCCAAATTATGGAAAGAGCCTAAATGTCCATCAACTGATGAATGGATAAAGAAATTGTGGTTTATATACACTATGGAATACTACGTGGCAATGAGAAAAAATGAAATATGGCCTTTTGTAGCAACTTGGATGGAACTGGAGAGTGTGATGCTAAGTGAAATAAGCCATACAGAGAAAGACAGATACCATATGTTTTCACTCTTATGTGGATCCTGAGAAACTAAACAGGAACCCATGGGGGAGGGGAAGAAAAAAAAATAAAAAAGAGGTTAGAGTGGGAGAGAGCCAAAGCATAAGAGACTGTTGAGAACTGAGAGCAAACTGAGGGTTGATGGGGGGTGGGAGGGAGGAGAGGGTGGGTGATGGGTATTGAGGAGGGCACCTTTTGGGATGAGCACTGGGTGTTGTATGGAAACCAATTTGACAATAAATTTCATATATAAATTAAAAAATAATAATAAAGTTTTACATTTGAAGACCAGAAAAAAAAAAAAAAAAAAAAGAAGAATCTAAACCTTGTATTTGGGTTCCACCCAAAATGGAATCTAACCCCAATTTCCTACAGGAACATTGCAATGATCAATCATATAGCAGACATCAGAAAATGGAAAAACAATGGTATATGTTAAAACACATTTTCGGTAGCCCTAAGACCAAACCCTTGAAATCTACAAAATATGAATGGGACGAGGTGGGGAGAAAGTGCCCCTGCATAAAACAGTAATTCATCTTCATTTAATAAGGTATAGGATACACTCAGGTGTGAATGATCATTTTGTGTTTGTTCCATGTGTACAATATGTGGCCATTTGTACATTGTGTGGACATGGTTGATGTCAAAGAGAAGAAATATCACAGCAGTTAGACAAATAAAGTTTATATTCCTTTGAGAAAGGTACAGAATTTACCTCTACTAATCCATGATCTGTAATAAGTTTCAAATGGCTGTTGGAACTAGAAAAATTACAGATGATATAACTAGAAATCTCATGTTCAAAATATGCCTCATGCTAGCAAATAATATGGCTTAGTAAACATGAAACAAAAATTTCAAATTCTAGCTGTTCTAAATTTACCACAAGTAATATCTTTTATTAGGTAATAAAACCATAGAGACAAATTCAATCAATCAAGCCTTGCAATCTTATCCTGCAGATAAAACATACAATCAGCAGATTGTACATTAATTATTTTCTAATAACTAATAATTTATTTGAAATTGTACTTTAAGTGTCTATCCCCAAATTCTTTGCATACTTCCATATTTGGGCTAGAAAATTCCTTGGTTATCTGGTTTAAAGCTGAGAAGGATTCAGAGAAAATACATTGCAGAAGCGCATATTGAACAATATCATGTGCCTAATAAAGAGATCACATATATTGATGAGCTCTTTATTTTTAATTTATTTTTAAAGAGAGGCAGACACAGAATCCAAAGCAGGCTCTAGGCTCCAAACTGTCAGCACAGAGCCCAATACGGGGCTTGAGCTCACAAACCATGAGATCATGATCTGAGCTGAAGTCTGTCTGACACTTAACCAACTGAGCCACCCAGACACCCCTTGATGAGCACTTTTAAAAGGGCACTTGGAGAAGTTACCTCAACTCTGCTGATTTTTGCTATGTTAGGCATTCTTACAAATATTTTGTAATTACTTGTTTATCTACTTTCAAAAAAGAATGCTTCTAACATTGGACACTATGACAACTCTAGAGCTGTGATTTAATTGGTTGTTACAATCCAATATTTAACCAGTGATAAACACACCCTGAGATGTACCATATATATGTATGATTCAGATTTAGTTTTTATTGTTTTAACTATGCATTTTAGGAGACAAGAAAACTAAATTCTACTCCTGAAACTATTATCAATACTATATGTTAACTGACTGGAATTTAAATAAAAACTTGAAGAGAAAAAAAGAAAAGAAAAGAAAAGAAAAATCATTACCTCCTTAATTGGAAGCCAATAACTAAAGACAAAAATTTCAACTCTAACCCAAGTTCAGGGTCCAGGTTGTGAGAGTACCATAATGATAGAGGGAAAAGGAAGATTAATGTTCAGGCAGTGCTTTTTACAAATGGCTAATCTATGTACCTCACATTATTCCCCAAACGAAAGTAATTATATTCTTTCTTCCTGCTTCTGCTAAAGCCATCAAACCTAATGTCCTGTTTTTACTACTTTCCCATTAATATTATCTTTGATGAAAATTTTTAATATGATCTCTCCAGTGTAAAACTTTCAGCATATGAGCTATGAAGATATTTGGGGCATGGGAACAGGAAAACAGAGTGTGATTGGTCCCAGGCCTCAAATATTATCTTAGATAACTGTGTAAAGCATACTTGAGTTTAGGTCTATATACTCCTTTCTTCAACTGCATTAAAAAAATGAATAAATTCATACTGTAGTTTCCTTATTTTTACAAAGGAATTATGTATTTTCCTCTGCAATTCAGTCTGGATACCATGGGAGGATTAGGAAAAAAAACATGTTAATAAGGAGCAATATTTTTTTTTAAAGCTAAAATACTACTCAGAAGAATTTAATAAGAATCTCCTGCCCTTATGAAGCTTGTGTTACTTACAGAGGAGTAGAGATTTGTCATCATCTCTGATTTTAGGACCTCACTCAGTAATTTGATTTTATTATTCTGTTCATCCCTCTTCAGAGCCCTTCAATCATTCTAGTTTTATTTTCAGTGCTTTTCTTCAGTACCAAATCTTGCTGAAATAAAACCTGACTGTGGAATCATTACAGGATTTGTTGGCAGTACAGTCATTAAAATTGTGTGAGCATCTCCCTCATATAACTTCTTCTAAGGGCATAACATAACACTAATATTATACTTTTTATGGGAAGAAATATTTTTCTTTATGTGCTAAAATCAGAAGCAAGTGAAATCACATAGCACTAAATTCTGAAATTTTAGATAAAACATTTTGCAAATAAGTAAAATAAAAGCTGGCTACAATGTTAAGGTTAATCATTAACTATACTTACAGATTGTAATTTTTTTCATTTATACAGGTGATAATAATTTAAACTAACTACCATGCTCAAAAATATGGTATGTAAGGACTAAAGAAATGAACAGAGCTAGGGAATAAAAGAAACTTAAAATTCTGAACTATTTTATGGTTTCATTTTAAAGATAAGGAAAATTTAGAAAACAGAAGTAGGAACAGAGGATCTTGAACTTTAGATCACATAAGAATCACTTCAGGTGACTAGTAAAAATACAGCTTCCCAATATATCCCCATCAAAGATTGTAATTTAATAGCTCTGGGCACAATTTGGGGGATCTGCATTTTTGCAAATATTCCCAATGAACCTAATTCAGAGAGTCTGTTTGAGAAACACTTGAATAGATGGGCAGAACTCAGGGCCCTTGACTCCAAGTTGAATATTGTTTATCCTATACCACAGCGTCTTTGACTTTTTTGTAATTTTTAAATTCCATTCTTTTTTTTTTTTAATTTTTTTTCAACGTTTTATTTATTTTTGGGACAGAGAGAGACAGAGCATGAACGGGGGAGGGGCAGAGAGAGAGGGAGACACAGAATCGGAAACAGGCTCCAGGCTCTGAGCCATCAGCCCAAAGCCTGACGCGGGGCTCGAACTCACGGACCGCGAGATCGTGACCTGGCTGAAGTCGGACGCCCAACCGACTGCGCCACCCAGGCGCCCCTTTAAATTCCATTCTTAAAGGATGTGCAAATATTTGGAATTACAATTCCAAAGTGTCCATTGAGTTTCAACCATGATTTGCAGAAGTTAGTATGAGGAATGTCATTTCTTTCTTGCCAGGAGTAGTTAGCTCTACCTATTTAGCTACATGGATGTCTCTGCCTATTTCCATATTATGGCAGTTTTGTCTACAGAGAGGGACAACTAAGATCTGATATGTGTTTTTTGGTCAAAGACACAGATGGGAACTCAAAACATGACCCTTTGGTTAGAACAAAACCACTGACTGGCAGTTAGATTTACAAGGACACCATCACCTTGAAAAAGAACTTCCCTGGGAACACATGAGTGGCAGCATTTGATTTACTGTCGTTAAATGTGCTCTGGTTTAAAAAAAAAAAAAAGTGCTGTGTCTCTCTGAAATTGGAAACTATTCTTAAAATGACAAATCACTGGACTATTTACCTTAACATAGAAGCTCAGTAAATAACATTGCAACAAAATAAAATTTGGACTTGTTCATCAAATGTATGAAGCAACTTGCCAAGGAAGAGGAAAAGATACTTTTCCACTTTTCACCAGCTTTCTACTTTAGCTTCCTAGAGGAAATACCGTCTGCCCATTCTACCTTGATCCAGCAGAGAAGCAACTGTATCTACAATTGCTCCAAATGTAAGAAACATTGTAGAAAATTTCTTCTCTTTTTTCTCTTTTCAGAAAGTGAGAGAGAAAATTGTTTTTTTTGTTTTTTTTTTTTGTTTTTTTTAGAGAGAGAGTAAGCGAGCAGTAGAGGGAGAGAGAGAATTAACAGGTTCTACGCGGGGCTCCATCTCTTCACTATGAGGTCATGACCTGAGCCAAAATCAAGTCCTATGCTTAACCAACTGAGCCAGCTAGGTGTTCCGAAAATAGTTGTTCAATTTAGGATAATTATCGGCTTCTTGAAATTTAAAAAACAAAGCTCTTTCTTTCTTTAACTTAATTACCTGGATGGATTTAAAACACCAACCACTACAAATAAAAGTTCCATTTCACAAGAATAAAAGAAGTTTAATTTAAAGGACTTAAAGAATCAGAGTTGAAGGCTTCATTCTACTGCTCACTTGAATCCCTTAAAGCCTGTACCTTGAACCTCTGCTTCACTGGTAGATAATATAGTGAATCATCTAAGAATTTAATAAAACTGGATTATAAAAGATTTTACAAACTGTAAGTCACAATTATAATCCCATCTATATTATAATTTTCTAATTAGGGAATCCATTTCAGTGATTTGAAAGTTTCTACAATAGTTATGAGGATTTAATTTGATAAATTAAAAAAATTCCAACTCACTCCATAAAGTACAGTTGACCCATCACCATATGGGGGGGGGGTAAGGGGCACTGAACCCCCGTATAGTTGAAAATCTGTGTATAACTTCTGACTCCCCAAAAACTTAACTACTAACAGCCTACTACTGATCTTAAGCCTTACTGATAATATAAGCAACTGATCAACAAATATGTTGTATGTTATATATATAAGCTGTAGTCTTACAGTAAAGTAAGCTACAGAAAAGAGGATATTATTAAGAAAATCATAAGAAAACACATTCACAGTATTGTATTCTAAAACAATACAATCTATATATAGATGGACCTGTATAATTCAAACCCATGTTATTCAAGAGCCAACTACACACTGGCATTATGGGATCTTGCCACCAATGCTCCTGTATAGTGTAAAAGCACAGCTAAACATCCTGGGAGCATTTCAGAAGAGGAGCACCTCAATTTGGTTACCTATTTTCTGTGAAGTACTCTTGAACATAAAAGCCTCTGAGTGTTAATTGACACTTTCACCTTGAATTGGAGAGCCTCTATAAATTATCATCATTTTCTTTTAAATGTCATGTTGTGTTCCTCACATCATTTTATCCAGTTTTCCTCATTTCTAAAGGAAACACAGTAAGATTACATGGACAGATTGCTTCCATCAATGACAATGTACATGAAATGCAATGACAAGAGCCAAGCCATACTTTCTTAACATGACTTTAGTTCAGAAGGTAAGGTTGCTATAAAATTCCAAAATTTGGGCTTTATGTTTCCTCATTTTATATATTGTTCTTAAATCTTTCCCCATGTATGAACTAAGTTGAAAATGATCCTACTTATTTTAATAAGTGGAAAATATAGCTAGTAATAGCATTTGGGCTGTATTTAACAGCCAACTCTCCAACAAAAATGCCTCTAAATCTCTACTCTATGCAGACCAGAAAACCAGAGGTAGCAATAAGAAAGTCTTATTGTAAGAAAGTAGCAGGTGCTTAATGCCATCTGATTAGTGTGGAGAAGGAAAGATCTGGGTGGGGGATGGAGAAAGCACAGAGGTCTAACCTGATCTAAGAGAGATTTCATAAAGAAGCTGAGAGTTCAACTGAACCTTAAAGGAAGGGTCCACTTAAGTGCACAGCAGGTGAGATCAGCACAGCTGGAGAGTTGAGTAAAAGTATGGAGGAGGGAGGGGTGCCTGGGTGGCTCAGTGGGTTAAGCATCCTACTTCGGCTCAGGTCATGATCTCCCAGTTGGTGACTTGGAGCCCCGTGTAGGGCTCTGTGCTGATAGCTCAGGGCCTGGAACCTGCTTTAGATTCTGT
>NW_024421509.1:0-1494 GCF_014898765.1 Herpailurus yagouaroundi | reverse complement strand
GTGGACAGTCCCAGAACCTGGGAGCCATCCCATCCTTTAATGGACAAGAGCCGGGTCCCACCCTGAAGGGCAGCTGGCGGGACACCCCATAATCACGGTTTCTCTCGGGGATTCCTTAGAGCCCCTCTTGGGCCGCACAGGGAACAAGATTGTCCGCGGGACTCCTGCCTGGAACATCTGGACGGTAATAGTGACCGACTGCGGGCTGTGTGACAGTTAAGTGGCCAGGGCTTAGGACGATGCCCGAGGTGGTTGTTCGCGGACACACGCTGGTGCTGGTGTGGA
Source organism: Herpailurus yagouaroundi (assembly GCF_014898765.1). NCBI lineage: Eukaryota > Metazoa > Chordata > Mammalia > Carnivora > Felidae > Herpailurus > Herpailurus yagouaroundi. The sequence continues at coordinate 1,209 of NW_024421509.1, read as the reverse complement.
ACAGGGGATATCTCTGCCTCAGTGGATCCCTCAGTCCACACAAGCTCCGTGGGTCCTGCCCATGCTGCTCCCACCTTTAGCAGCCAGGCGCAGGGAAGCCGAGCTGGGTGGGTCGCTTTGGGGCCTCAGTAGGTGGTCATGGCTGAGACCAGGACAGGCCCGGTCCCCTCCTCGGGTCAAGAGGTTTCCCTGATAGGGAGGCCCCTCCTCCCCAGGCTCCTCCTGTCCCCCTGCCCCTCCCCCGGGGCCTGGACCCTCCCTGTGGCTCCCAGTCATGTTTCCAGGGCTGGTGCCCCGACTTCTGGGTGTCCCCCGCCTTGTCCAGCTGCAGGCGTGCCAGGGAGTGCGCGAGTCCCCAGAGGGGAAAGAGTCACAGCCACGTGAGGAGATGGATTGAGAAGGGACTCCTTTCCCTCACCTGACATTAGCATCTACCTTTCGTGGCAAACTGAGGCCTGTGTCCTGGGCTGGGCTCAGCCATTTAATGCCCGAGCCTCTCCTGATTAACCCGTCTCAGCCTGGGGAACTACTACTTAGCACACTTTGGAGGCAAAACCCTTGTTCCCCTTTCCCGAGGTTTCTAAGGCAGGATGCTCTAGATTCCAGAGTCACACCTGGGTCTGTGCAGACCCACAGCCAGCACAGCACGGAGAGAACTTTCTACGACAGGCTACATTGAGTTACACGAGGATGTGCAGAGTGGGGCAGAGAAGGACACAGGGAAGCCGGGATTTTTTAGCCTGGAGGGGAGTGTGGGCTTGGCCTGGGGGAGTGCAGAATGCCCTGAGGGACACTTTAGGGCAGAGGGAGGGACTGTGACAGGGCCAGATCCCAGGGAAATGTCTGCAGGGTCAGGGAGGGGCAGGGTGAGGGCTGGTGGAGGTTCCCAGCAAGGGGACAGGAGCATGTGTCACCTGGAGAGCTGGTGGGGAGGAATCCTTGTCGTTCTGGAACACTTGAAGCCATGGGGCCTGGAGTCTGGGGGGGGGGGGGGGGGAGGGTTCCAGACCCACGGGAGCTATCAGAGCACCACCAGTGATGAACGCCCCGTTGGCTTTGACTTTCAGGAAAGCAACAAGTGATTTGGAACCTACGTAACTAAAACAGGATTCACACCGCCTGCTGTCCTACATTTTCACCTGCTCAGTCTGTCTGTCCTCTTTGGGTTGGGGTGGTGGTGGTGGTGGGCAGAGCCATAAGACAAGGCCA
>NW_024421508.1:0-17866 GCF_014898765.1 Herpailurus yagouaroundi | reverse complement strand
AAAATACCACTGGACTTTTGATTGGGATTGCATTGATTCTGTATATTGTTTTTGGTAGTATGAACATTTTAATGCTATTATTTTTCTATTCCATGAGGACTGGATGTCTTCCCATTTATTTGTGTCTTCAGTTTGTTTCATCAGTGTCTTACAATTTGGGGTGTACAGTTCTTTCACCTCCTTGGTTAAATTTATTTTCAGGTATTCTTTTTGATGCAATTGTAAATGGTATTGTTCTTTTTTTTTTAATTTCTCTTTCTGATAGTTTAAGTATATAGAAACGCAACATTTTTGTATATTGATTTTGTATCTTGTGTTACTAAAACTAAACTTAACTGGTTTTGACAGTTTTTTAGTGGAATCTTCATGATTTTTAATGTATTATATTACCTACAAATAGTGACAGTTTTACTTCTTCTTACTTGGATGCCTTTTATTTCTTTTTCTTGTCGTCTGGCTTGTATGGGTGTTCTAAGACTTCCAGTATATGTTACATCAAAGTGACAACAGTTAGCATTCTTGTCCCGTTCTTGATCTTAGAGGAAAAGCTTTTAGCTTTTCACTGCTGAGTATGATTTTAGTTATGTGTTTGTCATATATTGCCTTTATTATACCGAGGTAAATTCCCTCAATACCTGCTTTGTTAAGTTTTTATCGTAAATGGATATTAGATTTTGTCAAATGCTTTTTCTGCATCTATTTGAGATGATCATATGATTTGTTAAAAATGTTTATTTATTGGGGAGGCTGGGTGGCTCAGTCAGTTAAACATCCAACTTCGGCTCAGGTCATGATCTCATGGTTTGTGGGCTCAAGCCCCACGTGGGGCCTGTGATGACAGTGTGGAGCCTGGAGCCAGTTTCGGAATCTGTGGCTCCCTCTCTCTCTCTGTCCCTCCCCCGTGCGCTCTCTCTCTCTCTCTCTCTCTCTCTCTCTCTCTCTGTAATGTTTATTTTGAGAGACCAAGAGAGAATGCACACTTGTGAATGTGAGCGAGGACAGGGCAGAGAGGGAGAGAGCATGGAGCGCAGAGCCCAGTGCAGGGCTTGATTCCACTAACTGAACTGTGAGATCATGATCTGAGCCAAAATCAAGAGTTGGACGCTTAACCAACCTCACAACCCAGGCACTCCAGTTATATGAGATTTATACTTCGTTTTGTTAATGTGGTGTTTCCCATTGATCGATTTGTGAGTGCTGAACTAACCAACATTGCATCCGTGGAATAAATCCCGCTTAATCATGGTGTATGGTCCTTTCAATGTATTGTTGAATTTGGTTTTCTAATATTTTGCTGAGCAGTTTTGCACCCATGTTCTTAAGGGATATTGGCCTATAATTTTCTTCTTTTGGGCCATCCTTACCGGTTTTTGGTATCAGGGTAATACCAACCTCATTAACTGAGTTTGGAAGTGTTTATTCCTCTTCTGTTTTTTGGAAGAGTTTGAAAAGGATTGATATTCTCATTCAGTGTTTAGTAGAATTCACCATTGTTGCCATTTGGTCCCAGACTTTAGTTTGTTGGAGATTTTTCATTAATGATTCAGTCTACTTGCTTGTGATTGGTTCTGTTCAGATTTTCTATTTCTTTTGTCTTCATAGATTTTATGTCTTATGGAATTTATCCATTTCTTCTCTGTTGTTGAATATGTTGGCGTATAATTGTTCACAGTGTCTCTTATGGTCCTTTGTAAATTTTTTTTAAGTAGGCTATAGTGTGGGGCTTAAACTCACAACCCTGAGATCAAGAGTCACGTGCTCTACTGACTGAGCCAGCCAGGAGTCCCACTCCTTTGTACTTGTGTGTTATCAGTTGTAATGTCTCCTGTTTCATTTCTGATGTTGTTTATTTCAGTCCTCTCTTTCTTGGTGAGTGTACACAGTTTTTTATGAACTTTTTGGGGATATGGATATTTATAGCAGCATTATTCATGATAGCCAATAGGTGGAGACAACCCTGATGTCCATCAATGGACCGATAGATAAAATGTGGTATATCTATAAAATGGGATAAAATTCAGCCATAAAAGGAATAAAGCAATGATAGGTCCTAGGACTTGGGTGAACCTCAGAACTGTTATATGAAAGAAGTCAGTCATAAATGTCTACATATTGTATGTTTCTATTCATGTGGAAGTCTGGAACAGGCAAATATATAGACACCAAAAGCAAATGAATGGTTGCTTAGGGCCAGGAAAGGGGTGGATGGGAATGGTAGTGGGGAGGATAAAAAGGTGATAGCTTAAGGATAGAGGGTTTGGGATTTTTTTTTAAATGAAATATAGTTGACATATAACATTTGATCAGTTTCATGTATACGTCATGATTTTATGTATATATCAAAATGATTGCCGTAGTAAGTCTTTGTGAACATGTTTTTTTCTTGGATATATACATGTTTTAATTTCTTGAGTATAATATAGTTTGTACAGTAAATAAAATACTCTATAGCATGGCTATGTTCTGTTATTCTTTCAAGCACCTACCTGTATTTCAAATTCATATAATTCTTTTTTTTTTTTCCAGCGAGTACTGAGCCATCAAGATGATACAGCTTTGCTAAAAGCATACATTGTTGAATGGCGAAAATTCTTTACACAGTGTGATATTTTACCGAAGCCTTTTTGTCAACTGGAGATTACTTTAATGGGTAAACAGGGCAGCAATAAAAAATCAACCGTAGAAGACAGTATTGTTCGAAAAGTAAGTTTATTTTTGCTTTTTGTCCCCCTGACTAGTCTTCAGAAAGAGGGTTATTTTACAACTTTAGGAAGTAATTTAGACTTTAAGTGGGCTTTCCTACTTCACATGTAAACTCCTTTTAAGTTCTTGCTGGGTTTTACTGAATAATACTGTCTTTCTTCCAACCGCGTTGAGCTGCACTTCTGTTTCATTATCCCACGTGGTGTTGAGTTGCGGATCTGTGCCTTCAGACATCACTGCCTTTTCCTAGTTTTATCTTCTGTATTCTGTTTCCTTCTTCTTTCTTTGTACTTTTACCTTCCTATAGATTACATTACTTTTTTCCTCTTTCAAAAATCTCTCATTAGATTACCTTCTCGTATCTTGGTGTTTCATTGTGACTAAGCTGCTATTATGTTTTTCTTTTTACTTGATTCTAGTTATTGTGAACTCATGTACTGTTTATTTTCATATTTTGCATAGTTTCTAGTTAAAAGTTCTGTGTCCAGAACTCCTTGTGATTTAATTGAAAGAACTCAGCTCTGAAAGTGGAATCTCAGGTGTTCTTTTCAACTCTTCAATCCTTAATGACTTAAGCTCCCTGTCCTCATTTCTCATATGTATTCTTGCTTCTGAGAATCAAATAGAAACATAGATTTGAAAAGTGAAGGAAAAGTACGAAATGCCTCTTGGACTTTAAACGACTTGCTACTTGCTGAATGCAAACTCAGGCCCTCAAATAGTTGCCTCGGCATTCCTGCCCCTTCCAAGCTCTAAAATTTGTGCTGATGTCGACAGGGATGCTGTAAGTTTAGACACCCAGTGGTTCTCGGGTGGTAGAAATAACTGCAATGTGAGAAATTATCCCCCTCCCCCCCAAAAAAGAAAAATACTTCTATGTGCTTTTTAACTTTCAGTTCCATAATCTTGTCCTCTCTTGTTTTTCCGTTATTCTTTTAATTTTTGCCATCCCCTACTGATTACAGGAATCAGCATCACTTAATGATTAAGACAGTAGATTCTGAGACCATAGTTGTTGGATTCAAATCCCAGTGTTGCCATTAATGAGCTGTATGCATGTGGGGAGTTAGCTTTCCTCTCAGTGCCTCTGAGTCTGCATTTCTAAAAAGGAGATAATAACACCTATATATCGGTATTGAGGATTAAATGAGTTACGTGTGGAAAGTACTTAGAGCAGTGCTAGGTACGTAGTGAATGTTACATACCTGTTATTTTTGTCATTATTGATGCTACTGTTGTTGTTAATATATTTTCTGTATCTGACCCAGTTACTTGGAATGATAATACATATGGATATGTGTGTAATATTTCCATCATTTAAATGGAACATCTTTCAGGTGGATTTGCGTGTGTTTTTTAAGATCTGGTGTCAGGCAGGTTTTCATTCAGCGCTTTTTGCATTTATTGCGTGTTCGTACAAACCTGCACATGAGCATTCCAAACACTGACCAGTATTTCTGAAATGTAACCTTGTAACTGTAGGGGAGGTAACCTTTTCCAGGTATTACTGTATTTAATTTTTACAACAACCACTTAAGATTTGTATTCTTACTTTTACTATTTTACAGATGGGAAAGCCAGTGAATAAGTAGTAGAGCTGGAATTCAAATCCATTTACGTTAGATTTTGAAATGTGTTCTTTAACATTTACCATGTGTTTTTTACCAAATTTAAGTATACTAGTTCCCTGAAGTATTCAAGTGAATATAGGCCTAAGAATGTGGTTTCCTTTTTTTAGTATTTATAGCTAAAGTTTTTGTGTGTCTGTATGGTACTTAGTATATTAATAATTGCAGTGATTTCATACTTCTTTTTATCCTAGCTCATGCTTGATACATGGAATGAGTCAATCTTTTCAAATATAAAAAACAGACTCCAGGATAGTGCAATGAAGCTGGTACATGCTGAAAGATTAGGAGAAGCTTTTGATTCTCAGCTGGTCATTGGAGTAAGAGAATCCTATGGTATGTTCTGAACTTTCCTGATCATAATTTTTTCTGGAAATGCTGAGACAGTTACAGAATAGTACTGCCAGAGTTAATGTGTACTAGCATAGAGTCACGTCTGTGTTCAGTGCCAGATGCTGTTAAGAGTACACAGAAGGCATGAAATCTCTTCAAGGCCACATAGAAAAACCCATATTTGTGTGGTTAATACTTGTTTTCTCCATGTCACTCATTTCTTGGCTGGCAAATCCTTTTAGTGGCCTGAATTAGAGAAATGCAGATTTGATTCTTTAGCTCCTAAAGGTGGTAACTAATTTTGTGCTTGTATTTTCAGACAGTATGTTTATTTCATGTACATACTCCTCTCTGAACTTTTCAGTTTCTGGCAGTGCTCTTCTCATTTATTATTTAAGTCAGAAACAGTGTTTTCTCTGAGAATACTCCTCCTCCTCCTCCCTCTGTCTTCTAGCTCATCTGCGTCCTCTGTTTCCTCTTGGAGGCCTTCCCTAATTCCCAGGCTAGCTTAGGTCCCTCTCACATTGATTCATAGGACCCGTGCCTCCCTGTCATCATAATTTAGTTCAGTTAACTTTGTTGTTGACACTATCTTTACTGGATGTAGGACGTGGGCACAAAGTACTCCTCAGTAAGAATTTTTTGTATTTTTTTTTTAATTTTTTTTTTTTAACGTTTATTTATTTTTGAGACAGAGAGAGACACAGCATGAACAGGGGAGGGGCAGAGAAAGAGGGAGACACAGAATCTGAAACAGGCTCCAGGCTCTGAGCTGTCAGCACAGAGCCCGACGCGGGGCTCGCACTCACAGACCGTGAGATCATGACCTGGGCCGAAGTTGGACGCTTAACTGACTGAGCCACCCAGGCGCCCCAAGAGTTTTTTGTATTAATGAACCTGCAGTTATCTTTGATTGGCTTTCTCTATTATCCTCATACTTCTTGAGATATCATAGTGTTTAGGCTTTCATTAGCCATGTCCTTGAAATGTTTTCCTCTTATATCAGCTACCACCAGTTTATACTGTGTAAACTCTGCTTCTGGACTTTTGAAACAGTTGTCTTATAGTGACCTTATTACTATCATTTGACCCATGTCCTGTTCATGAGATTAATTTTAAAGTAGTATTTTATTGGATTTTACCCATTTAGTGGTTACACCATGCTGAATTCAGGTTACTTAACCTGAGATTCGAGACTTTCCATAACCACTTGTATTTTTTTTCTTTTTGAGAGAGAGAGGGAGAGAGAGAATTCCAAGCAGTTTTCATGCTGTCGGTGTAGAGCCCAACATGGGGCTCAAACTCACAAACCCAGAGTTCATGACCTTAGCCAAAATCCAGAGTCTGATGCTCAACTGACTCAGCCACCCATGTACCCCTCCACAGCCACTCCTAACTTCCCATTCTACCTGGTCATTATACCTTGACTTGGCCTGGGGATTTTTGTACTTCAGATTATTTGCTTATTTTACTAGCTTCTGTGTAAATTCTAGTTTTCCCTTAAGACTCATCTCAAATCTCATCTCATCTGTGAATGGTTTCTTGACCATCTAGTTAGAAGTCATGCCCTTTCCTATGCAGAAATACAATAGCCCGTGTTATCTGTACTGTTTGTCACTTTAGTGCTTTATGCTGTTACCATTTTAAGTCTGTTATGGAGAAGGGTCTTGTATTATATATGTTCTCTTGAGCGTTGTCACAGTCCCTTGCACATAATGACCCCTCACTATTTGTTATTTCAATTATTGTACTCAAAATACTGATTTGAAACATAATTAGAGTAAAATTTTATTTTCTGTTTTTCAGTTAACCTTTGTTCTAATCCTGAGGATAAGCTTCAAATTTATAGGGATAATTTTGAGAAGGCATACTTGGACTCCACAGAGAGATTTTATAGAACACAGGCACCCTCGTATTTACAACAAAATGGTGTACAGAATTATATGAAATATGTAAGTCGGAACTTAGTATATGTGATAATTTCAGCTGTTCTCTTGATATTCTTAAAAATGATTGCTATTTTGCTTCTGGGCAGGCAGACGCTAAATTGAAAGAAGAAGAAAAACGAGCACTACGTTATTTAGAAACAAGGCGGGAATGCAACTCTGTTGAAGCAGTAAGTAATTTTGTGATTATGTATTCTTTGAGATTCTTTGAAGTACGGTAGCCAAGGGATGGCAACTGTGTGGTGCAGGTCTTCTGACTCCTTTCTCTCCTCTCTGGCCAACATTACTAATCGAGGACAGTCTCTCCCCTGGTATCCCGGCTTCAGAGGACACCTTATTCAGAACTCACTGTTCTTTTGAACTGACGTGCAGGACGAAATCTATTTGCCATCCCTGCTCCAGGCTTCACTACATTTAATGTACTTAATTTTTAAACAGTGTCCTTGTATTGTTTTATGCGTGTCCGAAGTTAACCATGTTTGTGTTGCAAGTAAAATATGTTCCCTAGAGATATAGTGGATCCTTATAATTCACGATAATTATGTTCTGTAAAGTGGCTGTGATCACTGAAATAGTGACCATGGAGGGTATTTTTTTCTGTTCTGAGAGGATGTTTTCAAACCTTATCTTGTGAGATAAAATACTACTTGATCAGAGAACATCAGTCTTTATATTGTTATTTTGGTGTTTTTATACTGTAATTTCCTCAAAAAAAAAAAAAAGTGAAACTGATGAGAGATCATAGCCATGCTCTATTATCTGTCCTCGCTGTTTTCTTCTACATGGAGAGTGACCTTAACGTGCTGTCCTAAGGAAGTAAGAATCAAGCTTGCATAGAGTCTCGGAAATTGCTCACATATAGCAGTAGTGTTTCCTGTAGTTCTTTTCAGTCTTTGGGGATGAGGAACTAGATTTAGATTTGCATTCCGGGTGGCGACATTCATGTTTCCCTGTAACCAAACATTTTCAGCTATGGATGGATTGATTGATTTATTTGCTTCTGACTTTTCTTTGGCTCTTCGGTCTTGAATGATAGTCATGTTCATTCTTTGTTCAGAAATCAGGCTGAGTTAGATTTTTTTCCTTTGGTTTTTATGTTTGTCTTTTCATAATATACAGTATGTGTCCTCTTTTAGTGGTTAAAATAACTCTCGTATTGGTCAGGAAAGCGGGCTAATTTCATGGTTATTTGTAGGAATTCTGTGTAGACCTTGAAAGCCAGGCTTGGGCTTCATTCAAAGTGCAGGGAAGGCCAATGAATGTTTCTAAGCAAGGTGCCTCGCTCAGCGCTGTCCTTCAGAGAGAGGACATGACTGGATGAAAGGTTCATTGGAATGGGGAAGAGAGAAGAATAGGAGGTAGGTGGTTTTTATGATCATTCATGCTAGGGTTTGGGAGCACCAGATAGGACTGTAGCAGTGGGGGCATAGCCCAGAAGAGTGGAGAGAAAGGCTTCCCAGAAATGGAACCTGGTGTCTGTGGGTGGGGCTAGATATTAAAGGGAACTGAGTCCGTCCGGGTGTTTCTGGGGCTTTGGCCTGGGGGAAGAGTAAGTCTGGATGGTGCAGAAGAAATAATGAGTGAGCGTGAGGAGTTTGAGTTGATCATTGTGCCTGGAGCGTCTGGGTGGGGATGTTGCAGTTTTGTAAGGTAGCATTGTTTTTCTGCTCTGGTTTATACAGCTTAATTTGTATTATATGCATATGAGACTTCAGGAAATTCAGCTATAGATGGTCTAAGAATAAGAGAAAGCAAGAAAAGGAGAATGAGAAAGGCAGAGATACTCAAATACACATGACAGTTTGTATAGAACAAGTGAGCCTCCCTTTCTACTTTGAAACACATACACACACACACACACACACACACACACAGAAAAAGTTAAAATAGAAGATGTGAATTTGCTCTTCCACAGTTAACACATAGTGTGAGGATCTCATCAAGCTGAATGATTCTAGAGTTTAAAGATAAGTTTTTTTGTTACTGTTTTCAACAGAGACCCTAAGTGCAATATAGCATGCTTCCAGAGAAATTGCACTTTATTGGAGATGTTGGAGGTCTTTTTGTGTGGTTTGTTTTTATTTTGTTTCAGTTTTCTGCTTATTTTTAAAAATTAAAACATACTTGATTCAAGTATAATGTATATACGTAAAAGCGCACAGAAATCTCAAGTATGAATTATCACAAAGTGAACATACCTGTAAGATCACCATAACAAGAATTACCAGCAATTCAGAAATCTTTCAGAAATCTGTCATGCCCTCTCCAAATTACTGTTGCCATCTTTTTCTTCAAAGGTTATCACTCTGTTAACAATAGATTAGTATTCATCAGCAACCAATGTGTTGTTTGTACAACAAAATTTGGTACAGAGGACATACCACGTACAAAACTGTAGGATTGATTATAACATTGGGAATTTCAGGCTTAATGCAGATGCATTACTATTTATATACCTCACTGAGCTGAGGCCCTGATACTGTGTATATAATATTTGTTACATTGCTAATTTACAGTTTCTGTTTTCAGAGAGAAATGATGTGTTAAATTGAAGTATGTTGTGATGGAAGGAACAGTAAACAAAAACTCACCAAGTCCTGATACAAATAAAGTATGAACAGTATTACTATTATTTATTTTTTTGAAGTAGGCTTCATGCCCAGCATAGAGTCCAAGATGGGGCTTGAACTCAAAACCCTGAGATCAAGACCTAAGCTGGGATCAAGAGTCAGATGCTTAACCGACTGAGCCACCCAGGTGCCCATGAACAGTATTATTTGAATAGTTAGTAAGAAACAAGTCACTTTCCATACTACAAATAATTCAAAGCAGACTTACTGTCCTAAATTCTCTGAGAAGAATTTCTAGAAGTCAGAACATGCAGTGCTATGTTCTTTTATAGCAAATTATTCTTTTTAATGGAGGACAGTCATAATATAGGGAGAATATATTTTACTGTTACGGTCACTTCATGTGGGGTACACAGTAGTGCACTCCAGAATTTAACATTAAAGTAAGTATGTTTTTGGCACTTTTTTCTCTCTGTAAATTAGCAATTTATTATGGTTAATCAACTTTAGTTAGTATGAATCATCCTCAGTTTTTTACACCTGATTAGTTTTTAACATATGCAGGAAAACACGTTTTTGGACCTGTTATGTTTTCTATAATAGAGGAACTCTCACCCAGGTAGTACCCAGTTGTGAGGCCAACCCTAATAAAGATCAAATGTACATTCAAGTAATGTTAATATAGCTTACTGGATTCTTTCATTGTTTATAAGAGTTTTATTTTGTTACCCTGCATATTCCAAGCACCTGATGATATCATTTGCAAATGATGATGCTTACTTCTTCCTTTCTAATGTTAATATCTCCTATTTCCTTCAATGGACTAAATCTATTAATAGTTAGTTTTAGAAAAATGTTAAATATTGGGGATCTTTGTCTTCTTTCAGTCTTTCATGGGAATACGTCCACATTTTCATCACTAAGCATGGTGTTGGAGTTTGGCATGATGTTTGCATTTTGTTAGGTTAAGAAGTATTCACTTCTTGATCTTTTATTATGAATATTATCAGAAATTTGTATACCATAGTCCTAAAGCCAGTATCTTATTTCATGGAGAAACACCAGTGTCTTCCACTAAAATCATGAACAAGGCAAGGGTGCCCACTATTTCTATTTCTGTTTAACATTGTATTGTATGCAAAGGTATCAGCCTTTGCACTTAGACTAGAGAAATCAATTGCAGTAATAAGAATGGGCAAGCAGAAGTAAAACTCTAAGTTTAGAGATGATTTGATAGTGTATTTGGAAAACTCCAGACCATCAGTGATAAAATTAACTCAAAAAAATAAAGCAGTTCAGTAAAGTAGTAGGATGTAAAAATAATGTACCAAACTAATAGTCTTCCTATGCATAAATAATAAATAGAATATAATATTAAGAAAAATCTCACTATGGTAATAACAAAGAAAATTAAATGCTTGGGAATAAATTTAACAAGAAATGTGTGAAACCTGTAGGAGGAAAACTTTTTACACACTCAAAAAGACACAGAAGTAGACTTGAAATATTGGAAAGACTATGGGGCGCCTGGGTGGCACAGTCGGTTAGGCGTCCGACTTCAGCCAGGTCACGATCTCGCGGTCCGCGAGTTCGAGCCCCGCGTTGGGCTCTGGGCTGATGGCTCAGAGCCTGGAGCCTGTTTCCGATTCTGTGTCTCCCTCTCTCTCTGCCCCTCCCCCGTTCATGCTCTGTCTCTCTCTGTCCCAAAAATAATAAATAAACGTTGAAAAAAAAATTAAAAAAAAAAAAAAGAAATATTGGAAAGACTATTCTTTTTTCTTTTTTTAAATTTTTTATGTTTATCTTTTGAGACCGAGCTCAAGTGGGGGAGGGGCAGAGAGAGAGAGGTAGAGAGAGAAATCCCAAGCAGGCTTTGCACTGAATGCGGGGCTTAAACTCACGAACCCGTGAGATCATGACCTGAGCCAAAACCAAGTTAACCTAAGACTGAGCCACCCAGACTTCCCAAGACATCTATTGTTATTAAATTCTGTGACTCAGAATTATAAAGATGTCATTTCTTCCCTAAATGAATGTACAAATTCACCATAATTCCAACAAAAATACAACTTTAATAAAGTTAGGACAAGTTGATATGAAAGTTTGTGTGGAAAAATAAACATGTAAGAACAGCCAGGAAAATACTGGTAAAGAAAAACTGTGCAGAGCAAGCTCCATCAGACATTAAAACATCTTCTGTAAAATAATGTGATATTGGCACATAAATGCATAGTGGACCAGTGGGATCGGGTAGAAAGTCCAGAGTTTTATGTGAAAAAGGTTGGATCTCAAATCATTGGGAGTGAAGATAAACTTTTTATTTTATTTTATTTTTTTATTTTATTTTTTTTTTCAAATTTTAATTTTTTTTTTTTCCAACGTTTATTTATTTTTGGGACAGAGAGAGACAGAGCATGAACGGGGGAGGGGCAGAGAGAGAGGGAGACACAGAATCGGAAACAGGCTCCAGGCTCTGAGCCATCAGCCCAGAGCCCGACGCGGGGCTCGAACTCACAGACCGCGAGATCGTGACCTGGCTGAAGTCGGACGCTTAACCGACTCCGCCACCCAGGCGCCCCGAAGATAAACTTTTTAAAAGATGGTGATGGGAGGGGCATCTGGGTGGCTCAATCCATTAGGCCTCTGACTCTTGGTTTTGGCTCAGATCATGATCTCATGGTTGGTGAGTTCGAGCCCCACGTCTGCACTGATGGTGCAGAGCCTGCTTGGGATTCTCTCTCTCATTCCCTCTCTCAAAATAAATAAACTTTAAAAAAAAAAAAAAAAAGATAGTGATGGAACAACTCGGTAGCCATTTGGAAAAAGCTGACTCTGTGTATTACAGCATTCAGTCATACAGGTCCTAGAAGAGTTCCTCTTTAACCTTGGTGTCTTTTTAACATGACTCAAAATTCAGAGTCAATAAAAGAAAAGATTGATAAATTTGACTAGATTTTAAAAATTATGAAAAGAATCATAAAGTCAAAAGGAAACTGACAATCTGGGAAAACATATTTGTGACATATATCACAAAGAGGCCTCTTAGCCCTGCTATATAAAGAACTTTGAAAAATTGAGGAACAAAAAATGAGTAAGAACCTGAAAGAAAAATATTGGAAAAAGATACAGACAAATCACAGAAATATATACCTAATAATGGCCATTAAACACAGAAAATACTCAAACTAGGGGTGCCTGGGTGGATCAGTCGGTTGACCATCCGGCTTCGGCTCAGGTCATGATCTCACAGTTTGTGGGTTTGAACCCTGCATCGGGCTTTGTGCTGACAGCTTAGAGCCTGGAGCCTGCTTCGAATTCTGTGTCTCCTTCTCTCTCTGCTCCTCCCCCACTCATGCTCTGTCTTTCTCTCTCTCCTTCAAAAATAAATAAAAATACTAAAAGAAAAAAAGAAAATGCTCAAACTCATTCTTTTTTTTTTAATTTTTTTTTTTTTTAACATTTATTTGTTATTGAGAGACAGAGAGACAGAACATGAGTGTGGGAGGGGCAGAGAGAGGAGGAGACACAGAATCTGAAGCAACCTCCAGGTTATGAGCTGTCAGCACAGAAACCCTATGCGGGGCTCAAACTCACAAACCGCGAGATTATGACCTGAGCTGAAGTCGGGACGTCCAACCAGCTGAGCCACCCAGGCACCACTCAAACTCATTCTCACAGGAGATTTCCACCTTATAAATATGGAGGGCAATTGATAATCACTATTAGACAAATATCACAGTAGTAATTGTAGAAAAGTTTCACTAATGGATATTAAAGTTAATGGCCAAAGTTTGAGGTGAAATGGACCACTTTAGTAGTTTCAAAGTATATTCCCCCGGACAGTTACTAAGGGAAAAATAGTAACTTTACAGTGGAGAAACCCAGAAGACCTTGTCTTTGTCAGGTGATTAAGGTTTACATTACCAGTAATAGGACATAATGACATGATGTACCTTGAGAAGAGTACCTCATTTCTGTGGTATTCTCATCAAAACTTGAAAAGTGCCAAGATCAAGGGTGCCTGGGTGGCTCAGTCTGTTGAGCGTCTGACTTCAGCTTAAGTCATGATCTCACAGTCTGTGAGTTCAAGCTCTGCGTTGGGCTCTGTGCTGGCAGCTCAGAGCCTGGAGCCGCCTTTGGCTTCTGTGTCTCCCTCTCTCTCTGCCCCTCTCCTGCTCATGCTCTGTCTCTCTCTCTGTCTCTCAAAAAATGAAAAAATGTTTAAAAAAAATTTTTTTTTAAATGCCAAGATTAAAAAAAAGAGACCGAGGAACTGCCCCAGCCCAGGGGGCACTGTTGAGCGTGTAGATAAGATGCAGGAATAGGGAAGAGACCTTAGTGGGAACACGGTGAGTTTAGAGTCAGGTCTGTGGTTAGGTGATGTAGTGTGCTGTTTTCGTGGTTGTGATGGTTGTGCTGTAGTTATGTGTGGGACGACTGTTAGGGGAAATCGGGTAAGGAATGTGTAGGCGCTCTATGCTCTTTCTGCAACTTTTTTGTAATGCTAAAATCAAAATAAAATGTAAAAAAAAAAGCAGATTATGAAGAATGCCTTTTTAATTTGGAAAGCATCAGTGGAGTTGATCACATGGCATTTTCCTTCATTGAACTAATTCAGTAAACCACATTTAACAGAGTTCCTAACGTTACACCATTCTTCCATTTTAGGAATGAACACAAAGTTCCATTTTTTTAATGGATAAACATTTGTACCCCAAAGGGATTTTGACATATCCTATGTAGCCAATAAAGTTACTGCCAGGATCTTCCTCTCAGTTTCTTATGTGTAGAATGTTTAAAAAAAATTTTTTTTCAACGTTTTTTATTTATTTTTGGGACAGAGAGAGACAGAGCATGAACGGGGGAGGGGCAGAGAGAGAGGGAGACACAGAATCGGAAACAGGCTCCAGGCTCTGAGCCATCAGCCCAGAGCCCGACGCGGGGCTCGAACTCCCGGACCGCGAGATCGTGACCTGGCTGAAGTCGGTCGCTTAACCGACTGCGCCACCCAGGCGCCCCTCTTATGTGTAGAATGTTTAAATGTTAAGTTTATTGTATAACAAGAATAATATCTTTAGGATCCTTTGGTAGATTTATCCTAATTCAACTTTTACTTGAAATTGCTTGTCGTTAGTAAAGCAGATTATGACAGAGACGAATCAGTGGAAAGTTAGTAATGCTGTGAGTTATTTAGTTATCAGAACATACAGATGCCCATACACAAAAGGTGGGAAAAAAGTGGAGAACAGTTGAATTCTAGATTAATATTTTTGAACTAGGATAACTCATTTTGAGCTGAAATCTCTAGGCCAGAGGTTTTCGATGGAGGTAACATCTACCTCTAAGAAGTATTATCCAAATTTGTGGAGGGTTTTTTTGGTTGTCACAGTGATTTTTAGTGAATGGGGTCAGGAATGCTACATGTCCCAGTGCTCTGGTGGTCCCACATAAAGATTGGATCACATCCCAGAAGTAACAGTCAGTGTCCCACTGGCCACTCATGTAAGGGAGCATCTTGTTTATACTTGGGTCTAAAACTGAATTTTATTTTACGTATAAACCAAAATATTTTTGCATGATATTAATAATACACTTTATTTTCCAGGGATAATATTATTGTATAAGTTGGGGAAAGATAATATTTTTATTGCTGTTTGGCATTTAAAAATTTTTTTACTGTCAGAAACTTCCGTCACTTGTAGTGGTACTGCTCATGGTGTCTGAGTCACCAGCATACCTGTGTGGGACTGCCTTTCTAGTTGTCGCATTCCCAGCAATGCCACATACAGATGAAAGTATCTGACTGCTCTGTTGTATCTTCTCATTTGGTTGTGCCCAAGAATTTACAGGTTGAAATACATACTGACTTATTATAAAGAACTTTCCTTTGATGTCTGCTGTATATTATGATTAGAGAGTTATATCAATGTTTTTGAAACAATATAGGTAAATTTCATGTCAGGATTTGCTCTATAAAGGGCTGTTTGGTCTGAAAGCTTTGGGAACCAGTGCTCTGGTATTGGAGAGCCATGAAAGTTGATGACTAGGGGATCAAAGCTGCACTTGGGGAAGATTCATATGCCGTGGTGTGTATGACCTTTAAAGAGGCAACTTGCAACTTTTGCTGCAAAAAGCAACTTGCTTTTAGTTGTTGACACTGCAGTAAAAGGTTTTCAACTAGGTACGTGATGATAAATGAATGGAAAGGAAGGCATGTAAGAGACATTTTGAAGGAATAATTGAAAGAAATTTTATTTTATTCGTTTATTTTCAAGTAAGCCCTATGACCAGTGTGGGGCTTGAACTCATGACCCCGCGATCAAGAGTTGCATGTTTTACCAACTGAGCCAGACAGGCGTTCCCTAAAAGACATTTTAATAACCTGTAGGATGACTAAAAGATGTTGAGCCTGAGTTATTAGAATAATCTGACAGTAGAGTCAGAGGGGAGCTAGTTGTGAGAGCCCTCTCCAGTTTTTAAAAGATTGTATACTTAGAAGACTCCAGGGTGTTTTAAGTTAGAATTTTGGGGAAGGCAGTGTGTATACATAATAGAACCCTACTTACGAAGCACTTGGTGAAAAGCAGTGAAAAATCATTGTCTTCAGTGTCTGATAGGTAATGATGAGTTACAGCTTTCGTTGCCTGGCTCCGAACTAGAGCTTTTTCCACTGGACTGCTTTTCTTCCAGTGGGATGGCCCGTGGGATAAGGGTAGACATTCTACAATCTAAGGACTTGTTCGTTTGTTTGTTGGTGAATATGCCCTGGGTTTATTGAGGAACGGGATCCTGTAGCTAGAGATCACAATCCTCTAGATTTTGTTTTGTTTTGTTTTGTTTTTTTCATTAGACCATTTGAATGTGTGTTTACTGAGCACTCAGTTATTCAGTAAATATGTAGTTAGTCTCTGTTACTGATGAGGGAGGAGAGGGAGTACCTCATGTACAAAACAAAGTCCTGCTTCCTACAGAGTTAACATTCAGATAGAGAAGGATGTATAAAGACAAGTAAACCAGTAAGTAAAAATGACTTCTAAAGAAGTTTTATTCAATTTATTTTAAACTAAAAACAAAATACACTTTTCCTACCCTTAATCCACTGCCTCTTGCAACCATCGATCTATTCTCTGTATCTATGAGTTTGGGGTTTTTTTCTCTTTCCCTTTTCTAAGATTCAATGTATGAGGTTAAGCATTAGTTCCTTAAGCATCTGACTCAACCTCAGCTCAGGTCTTGATCTTGGGGTTGTGAGTTCAAGCCCCACGTTTTTGTTTGTTTTTAAAGATCCTATATATGAGAGAATTCATATGGTGTTTATCGTTCTCTGCCTTATTTCACTCAGCATAATGCTCTCAATGTCCATCCAAGTTATTACAAATGACAAGACCTTATTCTTTTTATTGGCTGAATAATATTCCATTGTGTATATCTATGTGTGTGTGTGTGTGCGCACACATATACCTATATGCACGTACACACACACCAGTTTCTTTATCTTATTCATCCATTGATGGATACTTAGGCTATTTCCATATCATGGCTATTGTAAATGATGCATTGAATAGGAAGTGCATATGTCTTCTCGAGTTTGTGTTTTCATTTTCTTTGGGTAAACACCCAGAAGTGGAATTGCTGGATCATATGGTAGTTCTGTTCTTAATTTTTCGAGCAACCTCCATAGCGTTTTCCATTGTGGCTGCACAGTTTACTTCCCACCCACAGTGCACACGGGCTCCCTTTTCACCACAGCCTCGCCCACACTTGTTATTTCTTGTCTTCTTGATACTGGCCATTCTGACAGGTGTGAGGTGATAGCCCATTGTGGTTCCGATTTACATTTTCGTGACGATGAGCATCTTTTGAATGACCTGTTGGCCATCTTATGTCGTCATTGGACGCATGGGAAGATCTGCCCATTTTTCACTCTAATTGTTTACTATTTGCTGTTGCGTCGTAGGAGTTCTTAGTGCGTTTTGGGTACTAGCTCCTCGTCAGATAGGTGATGTGCAATGACTTTCTCCCATTGGTAGGTTGTCTTTTCATTGTGTTCAGGGTTTCCTTTGCCGTGCAGCAGTTTTTTAGTTTGGCGTAGTCCTGCGTGTTTATTTTTGCTTTTGTTGCTTTTGGTGTCCTATTCAAAACAGTCATCGCCAAGAGCCGTGTTAAGGAGCTTATCACCCGTGCTTTCTTCTAGGAGCTTTCTGGTTTGTGGTCTTACGTTTGAGTCTTGAATCCATTTTGAGCTCATTTTTGTGTGTGGTGCAAGAGAGTGGTGCAGTTTCCTTCATTTGTGTGTGGCTATCCAGTTTTCTCAGCACCATTTGTTGGTACTTGGTTGTCCTTCCCTCATGTATATTTCTGTCCTTTCCCCATTGTATATTCTTGACTCCTTTGTTGTAAATTAATTGACCGCATAAGTGTGGGCTTATTTCTGGGCTCTCTTTTCTGTTCCGTTGATCTGCGTGTCTGTTTCTGTGCTAATACCGCACGATTTTGATTACTCTAGAGCTTTATCATATAGTTTGAAGTCAGGGAGATGATGCCTCCGGCTTTGTTCTTCTTTCTCTAGATTGCTTTGACTATTCTGGGTCTTTTGTGGTTCCCTACAAATTGTAAGATTGTTTGTTCTTTTTCTGTGAAAAATACCACTGGACTTTTGATTGGGATTGCATTGATTCTGTATATT
>NW_024421507.1:0-2732 GCF_014898765.1 Herpailurus yagouaroundi | reverse complement strand
AGCCCCAGCTGACCCAACCCAGGCCCCAGGCCCAGGCTCACCGGACCCAGGCCCCAGGCTCAGCTGAAGGAGACGCCCAGGGTCACCTGACCCAGGTCCCAGGTCACCAGACCCAGGCCCCAGGCTCACCTGACCCAGGCCCGTGCCAGGTCAAGCTCACCACAACAGGACCTCCCCCCGGCCACGGACCCTCAGGCATCTGGGGCTGAGCTGGCGGTGCTAATGAGGAACATCCACTCTGAGGGCAATGGTTGGAGATCTCCAGGGACGCTGGGCCCCTGGACACTGAAGTTGGCTCTTGGGAGACAGGATGTAGGGACCCCACTCCTGGTCACCTGTCCTGTGCTAGACCCTTCTGGGAGGGCACGAGGAGGAAGCCTGGGCCTGTGGGGGCATCTTGGGTTTCTGGGGGAGGAAGCCAGTGAGTTGGGGGAGGGTCTGGCCGGTCAGGCCCGAAGGGGACCGGCTCCTCATGTGACAGGGACACTGGGGCCCCAGGGAGCCACTTCTCAAGATTTCAACACCCGCACACATCTGTGGGGTTTGCCACTCATGAGGGTCAGCAATTCAAAGTGAAAATGTTGCCTTTGGGTTTAGAACAGAAGTGATAAGCGATAGCCTTTATGATTGCTAATTCTGCTGACAATGACACTGTTGTTGGAGTTGCATGAAGAGGGGGACCCTTCATGTCTTCTGTGCAGATGAGAGCTGGTGACACACGCTGGTTCTTAGCACTGGGTGACGCACAGCACAGCTGGTGTCTGAGCGATTGCCCTGCATCATGTCAGGTGTGTGGCCAGGGCTCCGGCTAAGCTGGCATCGATCCCCAGGGCACCGAGAGGGTCACTGGAAGGTGTTAACTGGTGATGGGGCTTCTTCCAAGCCCAGGCCAGCTGTTGGGGTCCCCCCACCCCCAGTCTCTCCAGCTGGGAGTCTGGCACCTCACACGGCCAGGCCAGGCCAGAGGTGTTGCGTGGGCTGCTCTCGGGTGGGGACGGTGGTCACAGGCCAGCCTTGGGGCCAGCAGGGGAAAGATGCCACCCCCGGTCTGGGCCACCTTGAGCCCTCTGTAAAGGGGGTCACTTTTCTAGTCTTAATGTTCCTGTTTGCAAATCCCAGTGTGAGGGTGGGGGCCCTGAGCAAGGGCAGCGCAGGTCTGTCCATACTGAGACCATTTCCAAGTTACAGAACCTTAGCAGGAACATCACAAACGCTCCTTGGGCTCCGTTTCCACAGCTGTTGCCACTTGACCTGTCTGCCTCCGTGTCTCAGTATATACTATGTATTTGTCATTGTCCTAGGACCTCTCCATGTGCAGAGGCAAGAAGCAGGTGCGTGTGAATACGTGCACGTACGCACGCGTGCTCAGGTCTACCTGTGTGGCTCTTGCTCTGCCTGAGACCCCCAGCTGGCTGGGGCCGGCAAGTCTCTGCCCACCGCCCCCCCCCCCGCCCCCCTCCGCGCTCCGGCCCTGCCAGAGCCTGCAGTGACGCAGGGCGGCCACAAGGGGCGCTGCTGCAAAGACATGCTATGTGCACCACACATACGAGGAAGACAGAGGCCTTCCCTGACTTACCGTGAGGTTACATCCCAACAAACCCCTCGTAAAGGGAAAAGATCCTAAGCCAAAAATGCATGCAATACCCTCAACCTACTGGAGTGGCCCAGCCTACCTTCAATGTGCTCACTCGCAGCCTGCAGGTGAGCCAAAGCATGGGACACGGAGCCTATCTGTGACGAGCCCACGCAAGGCGCACACACGAGTTGGATCCTTGCACAGCATCAGCTTTATTCACTCAACAAGCAAGGTTCACAAGGTTATTACGCGGGTTCAGGACTGCGGACTCTGACATCTCCACGTGATTACCTTGACTTCCTCCCCGGCAGGCAGAGCACGAGTCAAGCCACGTGGCAAACAGGCTATCAGGGGGAGATGCCCAGTTGCAAAGTCTGGGGCCCCCAGCTGAGCTGCGCCTGGGTGGGGCCGGGTCAGCTGTCAGCACTCCCTGCTGGAGCACGGAGGGAGCTCAACCCGGCCGAGCCTTCCGTGACCCTGCCTTTGAGGTGGGCAGACACAGAGGGCTCAGTCAGAGGAGGCCGACCGTCTGCTGCAAAAATCCTCCCCTTTTAAAGGGGTGTGGGGGCGCCTGGGTGGCTCAGCCTGTTAGCGTCTGATTTTGGCTCAGGTCATGATCACACGGTTGGTGGGTTCAAGCCCCACGTCCGGCTCAGTGCTGTCAGCACAGAGCCTGCTTCGAATTCTCTTCCCCATCTCTTTGCCCCTCCCCACTCGCTCTCTTAATGATAATAAATACAAATTTTGTTTAAAGGGATGTGGTGAGCCTCAGGCCCTGCAGACCTCCTTCTCTGCCTGTATCAGTCCCGCGGGTGCCAGCTGGTGATGGTCTCCAGACGTCTGACCTTCAGGGCAGTGTCCCCGGCTGCGCGCGGGTCTCTTTGACCCGAGGGCCTCCACGCGCTTGAGTACCGCGTGGACTATGTCAGGTGGTGTGGTGGGTGTGGTACTGCGAATGTGGACTCTAGGAAGGCGCCCCCTCCTCCGATCCCACCCCCGCCCCCAGCAAGGGGGGCTCTCCGCCCGGTCCCGCTGTCTGCTGGAGGGTGCCCCTCCTCCGAGCCCGCACACCCCGCCCCCCACCCTGGCAGGGCGGCCGCCCACACACAGTATCTGGATTCTCCGCACAGGAGGTTTGTCTCCCCCTCAGTTACTT
>NW_024421506.1:514-1295 GCF_014898765.1 Herpailurus yagouaroundi | reverse complement strand
GGCTGGGCCTGGGGCCCAGGGCACGTGTGCAACGGGGTGCATCCACCGCCGCGACCCTCGCCCCCTCCCCCCCCCCCCCGCCGGCCAGGAAGCCCGGCTGCCACGTGACTGTCCCTCCTGGGCGCGCCCAGGGTTTGCTCAGTGCTGTGCTGTCCGGCCCGGGACCCTGTCCTCGCTGTTGCTGGCCTAGATCCTCTGCTGCTTGGTTTGCACGGCTTCCTTCGGGACCATTTTCCTGGCTCCGGACGCACCTCGTGTGGTGTGAAATGTCGCAGTTTGCCCTGGTTTCCGTAGGTGGCCCTGCGGGGCGTGGGCGGTGATGGCCCTGTGACCTCTCTCCCTCCCTGGTCCTGGAAACCCTCCCGGTGGGGGGCACGTGCGGTGGCGCGGGGTGGCCACCAGGGGGCGCGCGAGCTCCACGGTGTGGCCGCTGTGGCGGCACTGGTCGACGGGGGCAGCGGCCACAGGGCTAGTGCTGCCACATGTTCTCTGCGGGGACACCTGGCGACCACCGCCTGCCGGGAGCCTGCTGCACCTGGTCGTGGCACGGGCATGGCCAATGGAGCCTGGGAAGCCACGTTGCGGGGCAGAGGGGCCTACGGGGGACGTCCCCCCAGCTGCGGTGATGGAGGCAGCACCCCCACCCCACCAGGGGGGTGAGCACCAGCCCTCAGGCCTCGCCCCTCAGGCTGGGCGGGGCCGGGAGCCCTCAGGACCGCTTCACACCTGCCGTGTGCACACCTGACCGTGAGGTGCAGGCGCAGACCCCCCCCCCCCCCCC
>NW_024421506.1:0-414 GCF_014898765.1 Herpailurus yagouaroundi | reverse complement strand
CCCCAGGGTGGCACCTCCAGGAAAAGGGTGTGGGGCCAGCCCTGGACCCCCGATGGAACCCAAACACAACTCCCAGGTGGTGCTGGGCGTGCCCCTGCCCCTTGCCCTCTGATCTACGCCCCCTTGGCCCTACCCCATTCCCCCCGCTCCCTGCTTCCTGTCCCCTGCCCTGTGCCCCCACCTGTTGCTGCCCCAGGCCTGGGAACAGCCTCTTGTTGGCAGCGCGCATGCAATGCTGCTGACGGCCACATGGGGGCGGCAGAGACTGGCGTGTGCAGGAGCCTGAAGTCCAGCTCCTGGGGGCTGTGCTGGGCGCCCAGGCTGGGAGGGGTCAGGGGGGAGGCCTGCACTGGGGCCAGCGTCACCCCACGTCAGCCCCAGCTGACCCAACCCAGGCCCCAGGCCCAGGCTCAC
>NW_024421505.1:0-5819 GCF_014898765.1 Herpailurus yagouaroundi | reverse complement strand
GCTATTGTTGAGAGTGCTGCTATGAACATTGGGGTACAAGTGCCCCTATGCATCAGTACTCCTGTGTCCCTTGGATAAATTCCTAGCAGTGCTATTGCTGGGTCATAGGGTAGGTCTATTTTTAATTTTCTGAGGAACCTCCACACTGCTTTCCAGAGCGGCTGCACCAATTTGCATTCCCACCAACAGTGCAAGAGGGTTCCCGTTTCTCCACATCCTCTCCAGCATCTATAGTCTCCTGATTTGTTCATTTTGGCCACTCTGACTGGCGTGAGGTGATACCTGAGTGTGGTTTTGATTTGTATTTCCCTGATAAGGAGCGACGCTGAACATCTTTTCATGTGCCTGTTGGCCATCCGGATGTCTTCTTTAGAGAAGTGTCTATTCATGTTTTCTGCCCATTTCTTCACTGGGTTATTTGCTTTTCGGGTGTGGAGTTTGGTGAGCTCTTTATAGATTTTGGATACTAGCCCTTTGTCCGATATGTCATTTGCAAATATCTTTTCCCATTCCGTTGGTTGCCTTTTCGTTTTGTTGGTTGTTTCCTTTGCTGTGCAGAAGCTTTTTATCTTCATAAGGTCCCAGTAATTCACTTTTGCTTTTAATTCCCTTGCCTTTGGGGATGTGTCGAGTAAGAGATTGCTACGGCTGAGGTCAGAGAGGTCTTTTCCTGCTTTCTCCTCTAAGGTTTTGATGGTTTCCTGTCTCACATTCAGGTCCTTGATCCATTTTGAGTTTATTTTTGTGAATGGTGTGAGAAAGTGGTCTAGTTTCAACCTTCTGCATGTTGCTGTCCAGTTCTCCCAGCACCATTTGTTAAAGAGACTGTCTTTTTTCCATTGGATGTTCTTTCCTGCTTTGTCAAAGATGAGTTGGCCATACGTTTGTGGGTCTAGTTCTGGGGTTTCTATTCTATTCCATTGGTCTATGTGTCTGTTTTTGTGCCAATACCATGCTGTCTTGATGATGACAGCTTTGTAGTAGAGGCTAAAGTCTGGGATTGTGATGCCTCCTGCTTTGGTCTTCTTCTTCAAAATTACTTTGGCTATTCGGGGCCTTTTGTGGTTCCATATGAATTTTAGGATTGCTTGTTCTAGTTTCGAGAAGAATGCTGGTGCAATTTTGATTGGGATTGCATTGAATGTGTAGATAGCTTTGGGTAGTATTGACATTTTGACAATATTTATTCTTCCAATCCATGAGCAGGGAATGTCTTTCCATTTCTTTAAATCTTCTTCAATTACCTTCATAAGCTTTCTATAGTTTTCAGCATACAGATCCTTTACATCTTTGGTTAGATTTATTCCTAGGTATTTTATGCTTCTTGGTGCAATTGTGAATGGGATCAGTTTCTTTATTTGTCTTTCTGTTGCTTCATTGTTAGTGTATAAGAATGCAACTGATTTCTGTACATTGATTTTGTATCCTGCAACTTTGCTGAATTCATGTATCAGTTCTAGCAGACTTTTGGTGGAGTCTATCGGATTTTCCATGTATAATATCATGTCATCTGCAAAAAGCGAAAGCTTGACTTCATCTTTGCCAATTTTGATGCCTTTGATTTCCTTTTGTTGTCTGATTGCTGATGCTAGAACTTCCAGCACTATGTTAAACAACAGCGGTGAGAGTGGGCATCCCTGTCGTGTTCCTGATCTCAGGGAAAAAGCTCTCAGTTTTTCCCCGTTGAGGATGATGTTAGCTGTGGGCTTTTCATAAATGGCTTTTATGATCTTTAAGTATGTTCCTTCTATCCCGACTTTCTCAAGGGTTTTTATTAAGAAAGGGTGCTGGATTTTGTCAAAGGCCTTTTCTGCATCGATTGACAGGATCATATGGTTCTTCTCTTTTTTTTTTGTTAATGTGATGTACCACGTTGATTGATTTGCGAATGTTGAACCAGCCCTGCATCCCAGGGATGAATCCCACTTGATCATGGTGAATAATTCTTTTTATATGCCGTTGAATTCGATTTGCTAGTATCTTATTGAGAATTTTTGCATCCATATTCATCAGGGATATTGGCCTGTAGTTCTCTTTTTTTACTGGGTCTCTGTCTGGTTTAGGAATCAAAGTAATACTGGCTTCATAGAATGAGTCTGGAAGTTTTCCTTCCCTTTCTATTTCTTGGAATAGCTTGAGAAGGATAGGTATTATCTCTGCTTTAAACGTCTGGTAGAACTCCCCTGGGAAGCCATCTGGTCCTGGACTCTTATTTGTTGGGAGATTTTTGATAACCGATTCAATTTCTTCGCTGGTGATGGGTCTGTTCAAGCTTTCTATTTCCTCCTGATTGAGTCTTGGAAGAGTGTGGGTGTTCAGGAATTTGTCCATTTCTTCCAGGTTGTCCAATTTGTTGGCATATAATTTTTCATAGTATTCCCTGATAATTGTTTGTATCTCTGAGGGATTGGTTGTAATAATTCCATTTTCATTCATGATTTTATCTATTTGGGTCATCTCCCTTTTCTTTTTGAGAAGCCTGGCTAGAGGTTTGTCAATTTTGTTTATTTTTTCAAAAAACCAACTCTTGGTTTCGTTGATCTGCTCTACAGTTTTTTTAGATTCTATATTGTTTATTTCTGCTCTGATCTTTATTATTTCTCTTCTTCTGCTGGGTTTAGGGTGTCTTTGCTGTTCTGCTTCTATTTCCTTTAGGTGTGCTGTTAGATTTTGTATTTGGGATTTTTCTTGTTTCTTGAGATAGGCCTGGATTGCAATGTATTTTCCTCTCAGGACTGCCTTCGCTGCGTCCCAAAGCGTTTGGATTGTTGTATTTTCATTTTCGTTTGTTTCCATATATTTTTTAATTTCTTCTCTAATTGCCTGGTTGACCCACTCATTCGTTAGTAGGGTGTTCTTTAACCTCCATGCTTTGGGAGGTTTTCCAGACTTTTTTCTGTGGTTGATTTCAAGCTTCATAGCATTGTGGTCTGAAAGTATGCATGGTATGATCTCAATTCTTGTATACTTATGAAGGGCTGTTTTGTGACCCAGTATAGGATCTATCTTGGAGAATGTTCCATGTGCACTTGAGAAGAAAGTATATTCTGTTGCTTTGGGATGCAGAGTTCTAAATATATCTGTCAAGTCCATCTGATCCAATGTCTCATTCAGGGCCCTTGTTTCTTTATTGACCGTGTGTCTAGATGATCTATCCATTTCTGTAAGTGGGGTGTTAAAGTCCCCTGCAATTACCACATTCTTATCAATAAGGTTGCTTATGTTTATGAGTAATTGTTTTATATATTTGGGCGCTCCGGTATTCGGCGCATAGACATTTATAATTGTTAGCTCTTCCTGATGGATAGACCCTGTCACTATTATATAATGTCCTTCTTCATCTCTTGTTACAGCCTTTAATTTAAAGTCTAGTTTGTCTGATATAAGTATGGCTACTCCAGCTTTCTTTTGGCTTCCAGTAGCATGATAAATAGTTCTCCATCCCCTCACTCTCAATCTAAAGGTGTCCTCAGGTATAAAATGAGTCTCTTGTAGACAGCAAATAGATGGGTCTTGTTTTTTTATCCATTCTGATACCCTATGTCTTTTGGTTGGCGCATTTAATCCATTTACATTCAGTGTTATTATAGAAAGATATGGGTTTAGAGTCATTGTGATGTCTGTATGTTTTATGCTTGTAGTGATGTCTCTGGTACTTTGTCTCACAGGGTCCCCCTTAGGATCTCTTGGAGGGCTGGTTTAGTGGTGACAAATTCCTTCAGTTTTTGTTTGTTTGGGAAGACCTTTATCTCTCCTTCTATTCTAAATGACAGACTTGCTGGATAAAGGATTCTCGGCTGCATATTTTTTCTGTCTAGCACACTGAAAATCTCGTGCCAATTCTTTCTGGCCTGCCAAGTTTCAAAAGAGAGATCAGTCACGAGTCTTATAGGTCTCCCTTTATATGTGAGGGCACGTTTACCCCTTTCTGCTTTCAGAATTTTCTCTTTATCCTTGTATTTTGCCAGTTTCACTATGATATGTCGTGCAGAAGATCGATTCAAGTTACGTCTGAAGGGAGTTCTCTGTGCCTCTTGGATTTCAATGCCTTTTTCCTTCCCCACTTCAGGGAAGTTCTCAGCTATTATTTCTTCAAGTACCCCTTCAGCACCTTTCCCTCTCTCTTCCTCCTCTGGGATACCAATTATGCGTATATTATTTCTTTTTAGTGTATCACTTAGTTCTCTAATTTTCCCCTCATACTCCTGGACTTTTTTATCTCTCTTTTTCTCAGCTTCCTCTTTTTCCATAACTTTATCTTCTAGTTCACCTATTCTCTCCTCTGCCTCTTCAATCCGAGCCGTGGTGGTTTCCATTTTGTTATGCATTTCGTTTAAAGCGTTTTTCAGCTCCTCGTGACTGTTCCTTAGTCCCTTGATCTCTGTAGCAAGAGATTCTCTGCTGTCAGCTATACTGTTTTCAAGCCCAGCGATTAATTTTATGACTATTATTCTAAATTCACTTTCTGTTATATTATTTAAATCCTTTTTGATCAGCTCATTAGCTGTTGTTATTTCCTGGAGATTCTTCTGAGGGGAATTCTTCCGCTTGGTCATTTTGGATAGTCCCTGGCGTGGTGAGGACCTGCAGGGCACTTCCCCTGTGCTGTGGTGTATAACTGGAGTTGGTGGGCGGAGCCGCAGTCAGACCTGATGTCTGCCCCCAGCCCACCGCTGTGTCCACAGTCAGACTGGTGCGTGCCTTCTCTTCCCCTCTCCTAGGGGCGGGATTCACTGTGGGGTGGGGTGGCCTGTCTGGGCTACTTGCACACTGCCAGGCTTGTGATGCTGGGGATCTGGCGTCTTAGCTTGGGTGGGTAGGCAAGGTGCACAGGGGCAGGAGGGGCAGGCTTAGCTTGCTTCTCCTTAGGTGATCCACTTCAGGAGGGGCCCTGTGGCAGCAGGAGGGAGTCAGATCCGCTGCCGGAGGTTTGGCTCCGCAGAAGCGCAGAGTTGGGTGTTTGCGCCGAGCGAGCAAGTTCCCTGGCAGGAACTGGTTCTCTTTGGGATTTTGGCTGGGGGATGGGCGGGGGAGATGGCGCTGGCGAGCGCCTTTGTTCCCCACCAAACTGAGCTCTGTCGTCCGGGGGATCAGCAGCTCTCCTTCCCTTTGTCCTCCAGCCTTCCCGCTTTCTGAGCAGAGCTGTTAACTTATGACCTCCCAGCCGCTAAGTCGCGCTTGCTGTGGGAACACAGTCTGTCAGGCCCCTCCGCTTTTTGCAAGCCAGACTCGGGGGCTCTGCTTGGCCGGTGAGCCGCCCCTCCGCCCCGGCTCCCTCCCACCAGTCCGTGGAGCGCGCACCGCCTCGCCGCCCTTCTTACCCTCTTCCGTGGGCCTCTCGTCTGCGCTTGGCTCCGGCGACTCCGTTCTGCTAATCCTCTGGAGGTTTTCTGGGTTATTTAGGCAGGTGTAGGTGGAATCTAAGTGATCAGCAGGACGCGCGGTGAGCCCAGCGTCCTCCTACGCTGCCATCTTCCCTCTCCCTGTTCTCAGTTTTTAAGAGTCTCTTATGCTTTGGCTCTCTTCCACTCTAGCCTCTTTTTTTTTTTTTTTCTTCCCCTCCCCCATGGGTTTCTGTTAAGTTTCTCAGGATCCACATAAGAGTGAAACCATATGGTATCTGTCTTTCTCTGTATGGCTTATTTCACTTAGCATAACACTCTCCAGTTCCATCCATGTTGCTACAAAGGGCCATATTTCATTCTTTCTCATTGCCATGTAGTACTCCATTGTATATATAAACTACAATTTCTTTATCCATTCATCAGTTGGTGGACATTTAGGCTCTTTCCATAATTTGGCTATTGTTGAGAGTGCTG
>NW_024421504.1:0-7915 GCF_014898765.1 Herpailurus yagouaroundi | reverse complement strand
TAGTATCCAAAATCTATAAAGAGCTCACCAAACTCCACACCCGAAAAGCAAATAACCCAGTGAAGAAATGGGCAGAAAACATGAATAGACACTTCTCTAAAGAAGACATCCGGATGGCCAACAGGCACATGAAAAGATGTTCAGCGTCGTTCCTTATCAGGGAAATACAAATCAAAACCACACTCAGGTATCACCTCACGCCAGTCAGAGTGGCCAAAATGAACAAATCAGGAGACTATAGATGCTGGAGAGGATGTGGAGAAACGGGAACCCTCTTGCACTGTTGGTGGGAATGCAAATTGGTGCAGCCGCTCTGGAAAGCAGTGTGGAGGTTCCTCAGAAAATTAAAAATAGACCTACCTTATGACCCAGCAATAGCACTGCTAGGAATTTATCCAAGGGATACAGGAGTACTGATGCATAGGGGCACTTGTACCCCAATGTTCATAGCAGCACTCTCAACAATAGCCAAATTATGGAAAGAGCCTAAATGTCCATCAACTGATGAATGGATAAAGAAATGGTGGTTTATATACACAATGGAATACTACGTGGCAATGAGAAAGAATGAAATATGGCCTTTTGTAGCAACGTGGATGGAACTGGAGAGTGTGATGCTAAGTGAAATAAGCCATACAGAGAAAGACAGATACCATATGGTTTCACTCCTATGTGGATCCTGAGAAACTTAACAGGAACCCATGGGGGAGGGGAAGGGAAAAAAAAAAAAGAGGTTAGAGTGGGAGAGAGCCAAAGCATAAGAGACTGTTAAAAACTGAGAACAAACTGAGGGTTGATGGGGGTGGGAGGGAGGAGAGGGTGGGTGATGAGTATTGAGGAGGGCACCTTTTGGGATGAGCACTGGGTGTTGTATGGAAACCAATTTGTCAATAAATTTCATATATTAAAAAAATAGCTAAAATGTGGAAGCAACTCAAGTGTCCATTGAAGAATGAATAGATAAGTAAAATGTGATAATTCATACAATGGAATATTATTCAGCCTTAAAAACAATGAATTTTCTGAACTATGCTGCAAAATGGGTAAACCTGGAGGACATTACGCCAAGTAAAATAAATCAACCACAGAAAGACAAATACTGATTGATTCCACTTGTACGAGGGGCTTAGATTAGTCAAAATCATGGAGACAGAATGAAGAATGGTAGCTGTCAGTGAAAAGAGGAGTTATTGTTTAATAAGGATAGAGTTTCAGTTTTACAAGATGAAAGTCATAGAGATACGGATGGTGGTGATGGTTGCACATTATGAGTGTATCTAATGCCACTGAATTGTACAATTAAAATGGGTAGGACGGTAAATTTTGTCATGTGTATTTTACCACAATAAAAACAGTTGAAAAAAAAATCTTTATGATCCATCCTTTGTCTTTGCTATTACTTAAGTCTGGCCAGAGGTCAGGACCAGACTAGCCACAGGCTGAATCCAGGCCAGTGTCACGGTTTTTGCCTTAAATTAGATGCCAATATAAAAACTGGGAGGCTCCAGATATCATTTTCCACTTAGGAGAAATGACAATTCCAAGTCTGGCAGGAAACTTTAAAAGGTGAGCTGGGACATCTTGTCATGCAAGAGAGTAAAGAAGTTATCAAACACCTCTTTGGGTTGTGCCAAATGACTCCGGAGCCAACCTGCAGAGGCACAGATATATAAAATGCGAGATGATTTTGTCATCAACAAGAACTGTAATACATTAAAAACCATCGTATATATTTAAATCTGTGAGTTCATAATCATAATAAAAACAATTAATTGATAACCAGGGAAGATCCTTGGGAGCTAAATCATTATTTTGAAAAGGAAAGAGTCAGGTGTTCTTTGTGCCCTCCCTAAACAAAGCACACTGTTAAGTAACCAAATAATGGATAAGGGAAAGTTTCTCTTCACAGAAGTATTTTAACTAGTAGGTAAAAATGTTTATATGCACACACACACACACACACACCCCGACACTACATACATATATATAATTAGTATGATAGAAAATCACTATTCTGCAGCCTCAGAACTAGTTGAGGGACTCCTGGGTGGCTCAGTCTGCTAGGTGTCTGACTCTTGTTTTTGGCTTAGGTCATTATGCCACAGTTTCATGACTTTGAGCCCTGAGTTCGAGCTCTGTGCCGGCAACAGGGAGCCTTCTTGGGATTCCTTCTCTCTCCCTCTCTCTCTGCCCCTCCCCACTCAGGCTATCTCTGTCTCTCTCTCAAAATAAATAAATAAACTTAAAAAAGCACAACTAGTTGAACCAGATATTCAGTATGAATGCTTGCTAATACCATAGAAAAGAGAGCCCCTAATAGTACAGGTCTCCTGCATATGAAAGAACACAATACCACTTATTTAGTCGATTTGACCAAAAAAGTTGAGCTGAAATTTGATCAAGCTTCTATATATGACTACCAATGGACAGAAAATACAGAGGAAAGGTGAAAATATTAAGTGATACTTTAAGGATACAATCAGAAAAATCCAGACTCTAGGAAATTTTATAGAAGAAACACCCCAGTTTCTCTAACACAAGCAAAAAAAATGCAAAATAGCCAGGAAGGATTATCTCCCAATATACCACAGCACTGGGATTTAAAGTACAGTCTTTAAGCATCAGAGTGTCTTATAGACAAGTGCTGCCTGTGCCATTTATCAGTCATGTGCATGGAAAAAATAATGTAACCTCTTGAAGCTTAGGCTTCTTCACCTATAAAATGGTAATACTAATGGCAACTATCTCATAGAGTTGTAAGGATTAAGATAATGGACACTAAACACTTAGCTCATTGCCTAACTTATAGTACATAAACAATAAGGGTTATTTTTATAATATTCATCATTGAAGAATTATGCTGAATGACTAAATGAATAACTAGAATTAATCTGCTAAAAATATTAAATATGAACTATTCTTAGCTGATAATGTTGGCCATCTCATTTACTCAATATTTATTGGGCACTGCAGCTGGTGCAGAAAGTACAAAAATGAGTAAGACGTGACCTATACACTTGGACTTTTGCCTTTTCAAACAGAAGACCTACATATATTAACCCCAAGGAATACTAACTAGCAAGGATGTCAAGGCCCTTCTAACAATCTGCTGGGAAGAACTTTTAGAGTGGAAAGCCATCATCTATGGGGTGGATGATGCTCACTGTCATGATAGTGTCTTCTACATTATTGAATCACTTTGGAATCATTAAAACAGACTTTGGCTACCTTTGTCTGACTCTCTTCTGCTATTCCTCTTTTCCAATCACAAGGTTTCCTTCTGCTCCATATACCTCCCGAAGATCAAAAGATGGATGTATTCATCAGTATGACTTGGACAGGGAAGAAAATAAGCAAACAAGCTTGCCAGAATGTTAAGAGAACAAGTACTCCCTCATTAGAGAAGAGACAACTGACCTACTTAAAAGCTGAGATTTGAATGACTAATGCAGTACAGACAGTTCCCACCTTATAAACACTCAACTTACAAATGACCTGCCCCAGCCCCATCCTAGGAAGCTGCTGTCACCATGTGAACCACCAAGTGCAGGAAGGGGGGAGGGGTGGTGGGGAATGAAGACTTTATAGAATCAGGGAGTTTAAAATAAAAGAAAAATATTGAGACAAGGATAGCATGTTTTCCCAAGTATATCTCAAGTTACTCACTTAACTCTCTTTTACTCCCTAAAATACCATAGAAAGCCACGGGTTAGCAAACAAGGTTTTTAAAAAAGATGGCAGTTTTTGCAATGCTTTATTATTTGGGGGCTAATTTTTCACTAATGATAGGAGAGATTCTTAATGTCAGTATTTTTAATAAGATACAAAGACTGCCCTTACTTCACCAACCACAGCACCCCAGGCACAGCATCCTGAACAATGGACATTCACTTGTAAGTACAATTCACAGCCACCATGTGTAGGAAACTAAACCACCATTTGTGCATGTAATACAATAGGAAAGGAGCCTCCTGGAGTTCTTATTTTGGGGGAGGTGTCTCTAAGATGAATGACATAAACCTGAGACAGTCCTCAGCAAAGCTACCCCCTGGCAGAAGGCCAAATGAAGTAAAAAAGAGGCCAACAGACAAAGAGAAGCTGATCTAAAAAAGTGTATAAGGAAACAGACACAGAGAAAGAGAAAGAAAAATCCTGCTGACGTCATTTGAACTACAAATTATGTACTTCCTAGTTACATAAGCCAATATAGTCTGACATGCTTAATATACTCTGAATTGTGTTTCTTGTCCCATATAAACAAAAGCCCTAAAACAGTTTCATTCGCAGACCTGCTGGTCTCCTCCCTGACCACTGCAGGCATCCACCTGGTTTCCCAGATATTGACCTCTCTGCCTCTGGGCCTTGTCTCCCAAGGGGAGCTAGAGTAGTAATATTGGCCTGTGTTCCCCAGATCAGCTTCTCTCCCTGGATCTGGCCTATGAAGGGGGAATACTATACCTCTAGATGCAGCACCCCTTCCTTAATTATGTGATCTACGCCCTCCTTTTCCTCCTGTGATGTTGGATACACCTTGAACAGTACTAAATATAATTCCAAATATTTCTCAACAGCTTTGAAAACAGTGAACATATCACTGGAGGGTCACAAAAGCTGAGTTGCAAATATTTACATTGGTAGAATAAGTGAAGTTTAACAGTGGAATTCTATGTGTAATCAATGGGCATTTGTTTATTTCATTTCAGGTTTTAGTTAAGGTTTTTGCCAATTTTATTTCAATGTAGTTTGTGTAGTCATTTCCTAGAAATTATATGACCTTCTAGGATCTTTTTAGATTTTTTTTTACATTTTGTTACAAGGGGAAAAATAAAATAAAAAAATAAAATAAAATAAAAATAAAAGGCCACATTTAATTCTACCTTCCTAAAATAAGTATTTCCTTCCAGTTTGCATATAATGTATTTTTTTTTTTAAGTCAGAAAACCAATTTTTTCTTTCTAAAGCTCCGCCATATCTTTCCAGTGGGTGCCGATGGTCACTTACCACATGCACACCAGGTTGTCCATGTAACAGGCAAACAAAGTCTGTCCATCAACAGACCAGGCCGGAGAGGTACACTGGGATGGCTCAGTCTTGCTGCTAGTATTGATAACTTCCTGCTTCAGTTCGTCTACAATTACCTTGCCTTCTAAGTCCCAGATCTTGATTCTGGGGCCTGTGGCAACATAGAGCCAATATTAGTTAGGATTGAAGCACAGGGCATTGATGATGTCCCCACCATCTAGAGTATAGAGGTCCTACACCATGGACTTGGCCATCCTTGCTTCTAAGAAGCACAGAGGGATCCATCTGGAGAGACAATCACAGTGTTCAGGTAGCCCATGTGGCCAGTGTGATTGGTCTTCAGCTTGCGGTTTGCTTGGTTCCATACCTTGACCGGATTGTCCCAGCCACAGAAGACAATGATGGGATTGCTTCTATTGGATGTAAAGCAGACGCAAGACACCCACTGCAAATGGCTCTCATCCTGGACAGTGTATTTGCATACACCCAGAGTGTTCCACTGCTTGATGGTTTTATCTCGGAAGCCAGAGACTTCTGGGTTGCCAGAAGAGAAGGCCCCACTCAGCACATCCTTGTGTGGCCTACAAATCTGTGTGTGGTGGTACACACTGTGAGGTCCCAAAGCCAAAGTGTTCTATGCCAGGAGCCTGAGAGGGCAAACTGCCCATCTGAGGGTATGACCACATTACTAACAAAGTGGGAATGACCCTAAAGAACATGCTGTGGGATGCCCTAGTTAGTTTCATCCCTGGTCAGCTTCCACATGATAATGGTCTTATCTCAAGAGGCAGATAGTATCATGTCTGGGAACTGGGAAGTGGTGGCAATCTGGGTCATCCAGCCATTGTGGCCCTTGAGGATGCCACGAAATGTCATCTGCTCAGTCATGGAGGCAGCAAGTGCAGGTGTCTCCACAATGATGAAGATGAAGTGGGATGGCTCAGCATGGGACCCTGCTGAGGAAGAGAGAACTGCATCTAATGTATTTGTGTTATCCACATGTGAAATCCCAGTAATACAATTGTCTTTTTGCTTTTTTACTTATATTGAAAAATAAAAGCTTTTCTCCACATATGATCTTCATAAATATAATTTAATAAATGTATATGTAATATAAGTATAAAAATATAATTTAATAATTCTACTCCTTCTAATAGATGTATAATTTACATGATATTCATAATTTATATTATCTAATTGTTTGGTATTTTAATTTTTTCCCAATGGAAAGTGGAATCATTGGGTCAAAAATCTATGAACAACTCTTCCTTCATATTATGCAAAATCCATTCTCAAAAGTATTATTCCAAATCACTCCACTGGCCAAGTGTGGATGTTTGGCCAAGTGTGGATGTGTATTGATGTTTCACTTATTATGCAAGATGTCCTGGCTTCAATATTATCTTCTTATTTTTTTTCTTCTTATATAACAGATATTACATGTTACCTTTTAGTATAGATCATATAAATTAAAATCTAAATTTCAGAAAGAATAACTAAGTATTAAGAGAGGAGGCTAAAATGAAAGATTGCAAGTATGTAAGTTTCTTATTTCTAAATCTTTTTAAAGTTAGCATTATTAATGTATACTATTTATAATCCTTTCCTATCTTCTAGACACTGTAACTTACAGAGAAGAATGTAATCTTGCATGGGCATGCTATTACCAGTAAATACTCTGGTTTCATGGAGCATTAAAACAAATATGCAAATCCATCATTTTGTACCCCACCAAAAAATGGATATACCCTGTAAAAGACAAAACTATAAGGATAAAAGTCAGAGAAGGCAAAATATAGAGATTTCTTTTGAGAAGTTTTACAGTCACAAAGAAGAGGAATTAAAATTTATGAACCAATATCTTTCAAAAATATCTCATGTTTTTCTGACATTTGATGTATCTTGCTTCCTTTTCCAAGGTCTGAATCTTTCCTTAAGACAAGTATCCAAGCTGTAAATCTCCAGGGTGCTTTACTTAGGAAGCAGCAACAGGCTGAAGTGGGCTATGTGGCCATTGATGTGGACACTGGAACCATCTTTAAGTCTGAAATTTAGCCAAGAATGAGGAGTAGCTCTGGGCTCAACTTGGGACAATGAAGACTGAAATGACAGACATTTAAACAGTTGTGGTCAGACTGCAAAGACCAGCAGTCCTAAAATAGATAGGATGCAAAGTTGACAGACTACAACTCTGCTTGTTTATCAGAGAAATGTATGTAGTCTTCATAAAAGCAATGGAATGGCACCACATATCTAGTTATATGATGATCATATTCCAAATGCCATACTCTAAGCTCTTGGATTTACAAGTCACCCCTATGTTTTTGTTGTTAAGTACATATAACAGCAAAAAAGCAGGCTAAAAAAAAAAAGCCCATTTCTAACCCAAGTTAATCTACAAGAATATTGAAAGGCAAATATATTGTTTAGTGCAAATATATTGAAGTGTTTAGTGCATTCAACCCTTCATTCATTCGAGTTTTTACTGACTACCTATTAAGCTTTAGAAATGCAGTGATGATTGTTTAACATAGTGTTGGAAGTTCTAGCATCAGCAATCAGACAACAAAAGGAAATCAAAGGCATCAAAATTGGCAAAGATGAAGTCAAGCTTTCACTTTTTGCAGATGACATGATATTATACATGGAAACTCCGATAGACTCCACCAAAAGTCTGCTAGAACTGATCCATGAATTGAGCAAAGTTGCAGGATACAAAATCAATGTACAGAAATCAGTTGCATTCTTATACACTAACAATGAAGCAACAGAAAGACAAATAAAGAAACTGATCCCATTCACAACTGCACCAAGAAGCATAAAATACCTAGGAATAAATCTAACCAAAGATGTAAAGGATCTGTATGCTGAAAACTATAGAAAGCTTATGAAG
>NW_024421503.1:0-5917 GCF_014898765.1 Herpailurus yagouaroundi | reverse complement strand
CTGGGTGTTGTATGGAAACCAATTTGACAATAAATTTCATATATAAATAAAAAAAATAAAAAAAATATTTCTCTAGTCAGATATATGGGTATCACATAGCTATGTAAATATACAGCTATAATTCATAACTTTAAGACTCTCAAAACTGAAATCTCCAGGCAATGGTTTCCCTGGAGAACACTACCAATTTTTTTTTTAATTAACACCAATTTTATACAACCTTTTCCCACAAAATAAAAGAACTTTCCAACTTATTTTATGAAGCCAGTATTACCCTGAAACCAAAATCAAAGATAGTAATATATTTTAAAAACAAAAACAAAAACCAACAGAACAATATATCTCATGCACTTAGATGCAAAAATCTTGAACAAAATACTAGCAATCCCAACTCAATAATGTATAAAAAAGATTATACACCATGACAAAGTGGAATTTATTCCAGGTACGCAAGGCTAGTTCAACATTTGAAAATCAATTAATGTAATCCACCGTATCAAAAAGCTAAAGAAGAAAAATCCTACAGTCATATCAATTGACACAGAAAAAGTACTTATAATATCTAACACTCATTCATGATTTTAAAAAGAAGATGTCTCTCTTCATGTTAAGAACAGCAGGAAGGGGCGCCTGGGTGGCTCAATCATTCAACTTTGGCTCAAGTCATGATCTCAAGTCATAATCTTGCAGTTCGTGAGTTCAAGCCCCACGTCAGGCTCTGTGCTGTCCGCTTAGAGCCTGGAGGCTGCTTAGGCTTCTGTGTCTTCCTCTTTCTCTGCCCCTCCCCCACTCATGCTCTGTCTCTCTCTCTCAAAAATAAATTTAAAAACGTTTAAAAAAAAAAAAAGAACAGCAGGGAGTTATCTCAATTTGATAAAGACCATCTACAAAAAACCTACTCATAATACCTTACTTAATGGTGAAAGACTTCAATGTTTTCCCCCTAAAATCAAGAACAAGGCAAGGATGTTCATTCTCACCACTTTTTTTTTTATTTATTTACATCCAAGTTAGTTAGCATATAGTGCAATAATGATTTCAGGAGTAGATTCCTTAATGCCCCTTACCCATTTAGCCCATCCTCCCGTCCTCAACCCCTCTAGTAATCCTTTGTTTGTTCTCCATATTTAAGAGCCTCTTATGTTTTGTCCCCCTCCCTGTTTTTATATTATTTTTGCTTCCCTTCCCTTATGCTCATCTTTTCTGTGTCTTAAAGTCTTCATATGAGTGAAGTCATATGATATTTGTCTTTCTCTGACTAATTTCACTTAGCATAATACCCTCGAGTTCCAACCATGTAGTTGAAATCACCACTTTTATTCAACATAATACTGAAAGTTCTAGCAACTGTCATGAATCAAACAAAAGAAGTAAAAGGCATTACAGATTGGAAAGGAAGTAATAAAACTCTCCCTGTTTGCAGATGACATGATAGGCTATGTAGAAATTCCCATGGAATGAGGGTGTCTGGCTGGATCAGTCAGTAGAGCATGCGACTCTTGATCTCAGGATTGTGAGGGTGAGCCCCACATTGGGTGTAGAGAATACTTTAAAAAAATGAAGGGGCGCCTTGGTGACTCAGTTGGTTAAGCATCTGACTTTGGCTCAGGTCATGATCTTGCAGTTTGTGGCTTCAAGCCCCACACTGGGCTCTGTGCTGACACTACCGAGCCTGCTTGGGATTCTCTTTCTCTCTCTCTCTCTCAATCTGTCCCTCCCCCACTTGTGCACTCTCTCTCTCTCTCAAAATAAATACACTTTAAAAAAAATAAAAATAAAATAAAATCTTAAAAAAAGAGAAGATCCCACAGAATCTGCAAAAACAAAAACAAAAACCTCTTACAACTAATAACTGAGTTCAACAAGTATTATTATAGGATACAAGATAAACATAAAAAATTGTATTTCTATATATTAGCAATTAACATTTATATACCAAAATTAAAAATGCTATTTACAATCACTCAAAAAAATGAAATGGTAATAAATCATAGGTATAGAACATATCTAGGATCTGTAGAGAGAAAACTCCACAATGCTGGTCAAGGATTTCAAGGCCAAACTAAATAAATGGAGACACATACTGTGTTAATGGACTGGACAATTCAACATAATTAAAATGGTAATTTTCCCCAAGTTCATATACAGATTTAATGTAATTCCTATCAAAACCCATCAAGGATTTTGTAGATATAGATAAGCTTTATCTCAAATGTATAAGAAAACAATTTTGAAGAAGAATAAAATGAGAGGAATTTCAAGACTTATAGTAATTGAGATTGTGTAGTATTGGCCAAAAAAATAAAAAATAAAAAAAATAAAAGACACATAGACCAATGAAACAAAATAGAGATCCCAGAAATAGACCCACACAGATATACTCAACTGATTTTTGGCAAAGGCACAAAAGTAATTCAATAGAAGATGAATAGCCATTTCAACAAATAATACTAAAGCAATAGGACATCTGCAAGGCAAATAATAATACATCTCAACCTAAACCCTGCACCTTATTTTAAAATGAACTCAGATGGACCATAGAGGGGTACCTGGGTGGCTCAGTTGGTTGGGCATCAGACTCTTGATTTTGGCTCAGGTCATGATCTCACAGATGGTGAGATTGAACCTCGTAGGGCTCTGTGCTGGGATTGGAGCCTGTTGAAGATTTTCCTCTCCCTCTCCCTCTGCCCTCCCCCTCTCACACACGCATGTACATGCACTCTCTCAAAAAAAAGGATAGACTGAATGTAAAATGTAAACTCTAAAACTTTTAAAAAAAAAAAGGAGAAAATTTTCAGGGCTAGGCAAAGAGTTCTTACTCTTGACACCAAAAACTAGACTCATAAAAGGAAAAATTTATAACTGAGCATCATCAAAATTAAAATCTTTTTTTTTTTTTGGTTTATTTATTTATTGACTGATTTTGAGAGCAAGACAGCAAGAATGAGCAGGAGAGAGGCAGGGCAGGGGGCAGGGTGGGGGAGAGAGGATCTGAAGCAGGCTCTGTGCTGACAGCAGAGAGCCCAATGCAGGGCACGAACTCACAAACTGTGAGATCATGACTTGAGTTAAAGTCAGACACTTATCCAACTGAGCCACCCAGGCCCCAAGATTAAAATCTTTTGCTCTGCAAAAGAACCTATTAAGAGAAGGAGGAGACAAGCTACAGAATGGGAGAAAATATTAGAAAACTACCTATCTCACAAAGGACTCATGTCTAGAACATGTAAAGAACTATTAAAAATCAACAGTAGAAAAGCAAACAATAATTAGAAAATGGGAAAAAGACATGAAGAGACATGTCACTGAAGAGAACATACAGATGGAAAATATGTACATGAACAGATGTTCAACACCATTTGCTATTAGGAAAATGCAAGTTAAAACCACAATGAAATAGCAACACACAGTTATCCAGATGGCTAAAATAAAATAAATAATTAAAAAAAAAAAAAGACAAAACCAAATCCTGGTGAGGATGCAGAGAAAGTGGATCACTCATATATTGCTGGTGGTAATGTAAAATGGTATTTGCCATTCTGGAAAATACATTAGCAGTTTCTTGTAAAACTAAACTTATAATTATTATACAACCCAGCAATTGTACTCTTGGGCATTTATCCCAAAGAAATTAAAACTTCTATCACAAAAGATCTATACACAATGTCCATAGACAAACTGGAATCGACCTATATGTCCTTCAAGAGCTGAATGGTTAAACAAATTATAGAATATCCATCCATGGAATACTAAAAGGAACCAATTAGTGACACACAAAACAACTTAGGAATCTCCAGGGAACTTTGCTGAATAAAAAAAGCCAATCCCAAAAAGTTACATACTGTATGATTCTATTTATATAACATTTTGAAATTATAAAATTTTAGAAATGGAGAACAGATTAGTGGTTGCCGGAGGTTAGAAACAGTGGGGAAGTGAGGGTGGTAAGAGGGAGGTGGGTATAGTTATAAAAAGGCAACAGGAGGTATCATTGTGATGTCTGAACTGTTCAGTATGCTGACTCTGGTGGCAAACACACAAACATATACACACACTTGTCCACACACACATAAACTAATGTGTACAAGTAACACTGGAGAAATCAGAACAAGACAGAATTGTATCAATGATGTCAACATACTGGTTGTGATATTATGCTACCGTTCTCCAAAATACCACTGGGGAAAACTGGGGTCCCTGTATTATTTCTTTTTTTTTTTAAGTTTATTTATTTATTTTGAGAGAGAGAGAGAACACATGTGTGCATTCTCACGTGAGCGGGGGAGGGGCAGAGCTAGAGGAAGAGAGAAAATCCAAAGCAGGCCGAGTTGTCAGTGCAGAGCCCAACACAG
This sequence comes from Herpailurus yagouaroundi, assembly GCF_014898765.1. Classification (NCBI taxonomy): domain Eukaryota; kingdom Metazoa; phylum Chordata; class Mammalia; order Carnivora; family Felidae; genus Herpailurus; species Herpailurus yagouaroundi. Next base: position 1,565 of record NW_024421503.1, on the reverse strand, counting down.
GCTCCACCTCACGACTGTGAGATCATGACCTGAGCCGAAATCAAGAGTCTGACACTCAACTGACTGAGCTACCCAGGTGCCCCAATCCCTATATTATTTCTTAAAACTGAATGTGAATCTAGAATTTCCTCAACACAATTTCAATTAAAAAATACAACCATAATATCATGACATATTAATAGTATTAATTCTGATTATGTGAATGACAGGATATATTTTAAAAGATCATGATGGGCGCCTGGGTGGCTTAGTCAGTTAAGCATCGGACTTCAGCTCGGATCATGATCTTACAGTTTGTGGGTTTGAGCCCCGCATTGGACTCTGTGCTGACAGCTCAGAGAGAACCTGCTTCAGATTCTGTGTCTCCCTCTCTCTTTCTGCACCTCCCCTCCTCACGCTCTGTCTCTCTCAAAAATAAAATAAACATTAAAAAGAGAGTTTAAAAGATCATGATGGGATAAACTCAAAATGAAATGCACCTAGGAAAAATGTGAAGTTCTATAATTAGGTCCAGTCAATTAAATCAGTGAGGGAGACCTGTTTAGGGAGGGTAACCTGATGATTAGGTCACTTAAGGATTTAAGCAACACACTCTGAGGTTGAATTACGCAGTATGTCTTTCTTCATAAGAAGGCACCTAGGGCAGGAAAACAGCAAAAGATGTCCCAACCTTTAGGTGGTTCCATTGTGTTAATGCAATAATTTGCACTTGTGTGACTCTCTTCTACCTGTGGAACTTCACAGAATCCATTCACAAATCCATTGTGGGCAAAATACTCAGTCTCATTCCTTTATCAAAATGAAAACTGCTGCTTCTTTATGAGCCCTAAAGGTAACGTCTTTAATATCCTTATACTATTTGTATAGTGTATTCCAAATATCATCTTTGTTTTGCCCGGGTTTATATAACACATGTACACTGGGTATGAGATGGAAAAACAGTAATGCCCATGAACTACTGAGGCCAGGCAACATTTAATAGAGTTACATAGAAAGTACCATGGCACTGCATGAAGAATGATTCCTTTTCTGCTAGGACACTAACCAGGAAATAGGAAATGACTCTATGAGATGGAAACTCAAGCCAAAAGTGATTCTTCCCACCTTCAAAGTGTTTAAAAAAAAAAAATCCTCTCCAACTGTTACAGAATATGGTCTTGAGAACACAGTTAAGGGGAGAAAAAGAAAACTTTGTTATGCACACAGCATTCTCCTTTATAAGAAGTGTCCTCAGTCATGTGTATTGATGTCAAGTCTCTGAAGAAACCAGTTAAAAAAAACTCTACCTGATGTAAATGTGCAAGTGCAAAAACAAAGAATACAGTTGACCCTCAAACAACAAGGGATTGAACTGTGCAGGTCCTCTCATACACAGATCTTTTTTGATAAATACAGTACAGTACTATAAATGTATTTTCTTATCCTTATGATTTTCTTAATGGCATTTCTTTTTCTAGCTTACTTTATTATAAGAATACAGTATAAGAAGAGACTGTTGAGAACTGAGAGCAAACTGAGGGTTGATGGGGGGTGGGAGGGAGGAGAGGGTGGGTGATGGGTATTGA
>NW_024421502.1:0-8204 GCF_014898765.1 Herpailurus yagouaroundi | reverse complement strand
CGGGGCTCTCGGTTGGGTCGTGCTGGCGCTCGGTGATTGGTTGCCCTGCGGTTTCTTCCGGCGCGCTGGCGAGAGGGCCGTCCCCTTCCTAACATTCCAACCTCTTATTGGTGATAATGGGCGAGGGCTCTGAGCTGGCCGCTTCCAGCAGATATAAGGGAGGCGCCATAGTATGTGGCGGTGTGAGGTTGGAATGCGCGAACAGCGCCCGACCGCCGTCTGATGAAATGCCACCTGGGAAACTTCATGAATTCGTTTCCCTACGAAACGGAGAAAACAAGGTAAGAGCATAAGTATTATACAGACAGCAACTAGTGGGGTGACTATGGGGAGGAGCCAAGTTAAGAGGGGTGATTGCCACCAGGAGGTTAGGGGGTCTGAGGATCCTGGGCGGGCGGATAGAGTTTTTTGGATTTCCTTTAGGGGTTCTATATTGGTTTCAACTAAGCCTGATTTATTGAGGTAGTTAGTAGCAACATTCTTCCCTCAGGGGCAGGCATGTTCCCCCTTTTTCTGCTGTTAGGAGATCTGCCTCGTCGGTTTTGTAGAGTGACCTGTGGTAAGGAGTTGATCGGCCTTTGTAAGGCGGATAGGGCGGTTGCTGAGGCTTCTATTGCGATTTGGAGCCTGACAGGTCCCTGGAGGAGGTAATGGAGTGTGCAAGGGAGCCGGTGTCAACCCCGGCGGCCAAGAGGGACGTGGCTAGGGATAGTCCGACCATTAGTGGGAGGGAAACGGCTCGTTTTTGGAGACGGAATTCGAGGACTTGATGGAGTTCTTCCTGTCCATATAGGGCGAGTTGGGGGATAATGGTGACTAGGAGACAGATAAAAGCATTTTTGGGCATTTGTTTATAAGCTGTGCCATTACACCAATAGTATCCCCCTGGGGGAGGGTGGTGGCTAGGCATAGGCTGGGGGGAGGGACAAGGTGGGGAGGCGTGAGGGGAGTAGCATATTGGGTGAGACGTGTTGCTTTGAGGGGTCTCAGTGAGGATGGGAATCTGTAGGGAGATTTGACTTCTGGGGTGGTTGATGGAGTTAGTGGTGTTGGGAAAGGGGGTGGGTAATGGGACGGCTATTACTGGATCCCGCTGAAGGGATGCACAAAGAAAGCAGTGTGACAGGTTGGTTAAGCCTGAGTGGTTAAGCAGGATCGCTCCTTGTCTGATTAATGTAAGCCATGAGAAGGGGCGTTGTGCAGGGGGTGTCTGTAGTTGTGTGTTGAGGTGGTCTTTTTGGTCCGTGATTACTTGGGTAAGATCTTTAAGGTTGGAGAGGGAAGGAGACATAGAGGGCTCATAGGTCCGAAAGATGGTTAAAGAGGAGATGGGGTTAGAGAAATGGCCGTTCTGATACAGTTTGCCCTTTATTCCGGTTTGCCAGCGGGGATCCCATGGATCAGGGACAGTAAGGGTAAAGTTGCCGTTTTTTAAGCAGAAGCGGCCCGTCCTTGGTCCTGTGAAGCAGTATAGGTTGAGCCAGTGTATGTTACAATAGTGATAGGGGCATCCTCCATATTGGTTGGGGGAGGTTTGGGAGCATATGTTGTCAGTTTGGTCATATAAAAAGCAAATGGCGGGAGTAATCCGCGTAGAGGCTTGGAGGGTGTTGAAAGAGGGGAATTTAAAGGTGACTTGATTTTGGCACCCAACAATGGGGCAAGGGGTAGAGGGTATGACAGAGGTGTGTCCGTTAAAAGTTTCGGATAGGTAAAAAACCCACCTATAGGAGGGTTGTGAGGGCATAAGGGGGATGATGTTAACAAGGAGTAACAAGGGGAGTATCATGATATATAAATATGGTTAGTAAAAAGGTAAAGAAGGAGATTTCGACGGGGGAGAAATCGGAGAGAGTTCCCTGAAGCCAACAGTCGGAGACCCAGGAGAGAAATAAGGGGAGGGTGATGGGGTCGGATGAGTGGGAGAGTTGTAGCTCGTGTAATATTGTGAGTGTGAAGGTGGAAAACCGAGGGGAAGGGTCCGTCATGAAGGGGCCTGTTGGGTTAGTTTGAGGGTGAGGGGGCCTGTTGGTTGGGAGGTCCACGACTCTTCTGGTATGGGGAGTAAAGGGGGGTCCGTTTGAGGTCGGAGGTGTGAACCCACAGGGTGTGGCCCAGTAATTTAGCAGCCATGGGGGTTGTGAGTATGACTGTGTAGGGACCCTCCCACCGGGGGGCAAGGGTTGGTTTTTGTCTTACTCGAAGGAGCACTGAGTCTCCTGGGTTTACAGATAGGGAGAGGAGAGATCGATGGGAGCTGGTACAGTGAGGTCAGCGTACTGTCGGATCAGGTGTTGGAGCAGGCTGAGGTAAGGGAGATAGGCAGCCAAAGGAGGCGGATCTTTTGGTAGGGGTTGGGGTAACAGGAAGGGTCGCCCGAGACCCTTTTTTTTTCTTTACTTTCATGCTTTATTCAAATTAAAGTATGAATCAAAGACAGGTATTGGTAAGCAGGTTATGTCTCTAAAGAATTACTTTTTAGTTCAGAGCAGAATGTTGTCCCATCTACTGTGATACAAATCCTTTATGGACCAATGCATCTGGTATGAAGTGCGAGCAGGGAAATAGAACAGAACTTTATTCCCTCCCGTGACTATAAATCTCCTATGTAAACATGATTTACTGTTACTGCTACTAAACCGGTTCCGTCTTTACTTGCCCCGCCCGCTCGCCACCCTCTCTTAAATATAAAATTTGAAACATTTCCTTCAAGTCTGATGTCCGTCAGCGCAATCTGCTTTATTTGACATAAGGCATTTGGGACAGTCACTTCAGAATAGTTTTCTGCCTTTTGGAAGAGTCACAGAATGGTTTAATTCTTAAATCCATCTTTTCGTTAATGTCCTAACATAATGTGAAACGCCTCTCTTCCCTGCTGGTCATTTCTCAGAAGTCAGCGAGTGTCCAAAAGATTAATGTCCAAGTAGACCAGTACCTTTAAACCCTTCTTCTGGCATACACACTTGCATGACCTCATCCATTGCTCAGCCCAAGTGGGCTGAGGCCTGTGGGTCCTTGGGGACCGGCTCGGAGTGGGGTGAGTGCTATAGGTAGGAGTTGAGGCCAAGAAAGCCAAGTCTCTATGGAGAGTTTAGTGAGATGGTCTTTTTTTTTTTTTTTTTTTTTAATTTTTTTTTCAACGTTTATTTATTTTTGGGACAGAGAAAGAGCATGAACGGGGGAGGGGCAGAGAGAGAGGGAGACACAGAATCGGAAACAGGCTCCAGGCTCTGAGCCATCAGCCCAGAGCCTGACGCGGGGCTCGAACTCCCGGACCGCGAGATCGTGACCTGGCTGAAGTCGGACGCTTAACCGACTGCGCCACCCAGGCGCCCCTAGTGAGATGGTCTTTTATGAGGCCACTGGCCCTTTCAACCTTACCCGAGGACTGGGGGTGGTATGGTATGTAGAGTTTCCAGGCAACACCTTTGGAGACCTGTTGGGTGACTGCTGAGATGAAAGCAGGCCCGTTGTCAGACTGTATCCTTCTCGGTGGACCAAAGCGGGGAATGACCTCCTTGAGTAGGATGTCAGCCACTGTGGAGGCCCCTTCAGATGAGGTGGGGAAGACTTCTTTCTTTCCACCCTGTAAAGGTGTCAATTATAGTAAGGAGATACCGTAATTTTTTGTGTTTGGGCATGTGAGTGAAATCTATTTGCCAGTCTTCGCCCGGGAGATGGCCCCGCATCTGAGGAGTGGGGCCTGGGCGCCTCATCCTCCCTTGGGAACTGACTGCGGCGCGTGTGGCGCATCGTGGGTGTGTTTTGGCCACCAGTTGTCGTAGGTGGGGGTGGTACCTAATGGGCTCCAGGAAGTGGAAGGTGGCCTCTGGCCCAGTGTGTAGGGTTTTGTGGATTTTTGTTAGTAGGGAAGGGACTAGGCTATTTGGGAGGGCCAGTCGGGGGCCCAGCATGAGCCAGCCTGCGTTGGCGTGGGCATCGGGATGGGCCATGTATTGTTTTTGTTTATCTGGGGTACAATCGGGAGTTGTTCTCTTCAGCGAGGATGCCCATAGGAACTGGGTCGAGAGAGAGAGAGAGAGCTGTTTGTCTGGCAGTGTTGTCAGCCTTGTGATTTCCTACAGCTGTCTCTGTGGTTAGGGGTTGGTGGCCCTTGCAGTGGACAATGGCCACTTCCTGTGGGAGTTTGAGGGCCTCAAGGAGTTTCGCTATGAGTGCCCGTTGATGATGGGGGTACCCTTAGTTGTGAGGAATCCTCTTTCTTCCCCTAAGTGGGAGTGTGTATGCGCAATAAGGAAAGCGTATTTTGAGTCTGTGTATATTGTGACCCTTTTGTTTCGGGACAATTGGAGAGCCCTCATGAGGGCTGTGAGTTCATCCTTCTGGGATGTGGTTCCTGTTGGTAGTGTCTGGGTCTCTAGAGTTTGGTTTAACGTAACTACAGCGTACACTGCTCGTCGGTGGCCCTTGCAGTCAACTAGTGAGCTGCCGTCTACAAACAGTGAGATCAGGGGAAGTGAGGGGAAAGTCCTTTAAGTTAGATGGAGGTTTGGAGAGAATATCTATAAGTTCAGTGCAGGAGTGGAAGGGTGGCTGTGAAGTGTCTTTGGGGTTGATGTGTGGAAGTTGCGTGGCAGGATTGAGTCTGGGGGAGAGTTGGAGAGATATTTCAGGATTTGCAATAAAGAGCAGATGGAACAATTGTATGCGTGATGGGGAGAGGTGTGCCAGGGCCTTATGTGTAAGGAGATCAGATAGACGGTGTGATGAAAGTACCGTTAGGGGGCAGTGTAGGGTGAGTTTGAGTGCGTCTTGGGTTAGAGTGGCGGCTGCTGCAAGTGCCCTAAGGAAGGATTGCCACCCCCTGATCGTAGGGTCCAGTTGTTTAGAAAGGTAGGCGACAGCTTGTAAACTTAGGGCCACACGGTTGGGTTAGGAGACCTGTTGCAATTCCAGCCCTCTCATCTGTGTATAAGAGGAAAGGCTTTGAAACATTAGGGAGGGAAAGGACTGGTTGAGTGGCTAGAGATGTGACCAGGCATTGGAAGGCCCTTGCGACTGCTCCCGGGCTGGAGAGTGGGCCTTGGGGGGTTTCTTTGGCTGCTTTGTATAGGGGAGCTGCGTGTATAGCAAAGTTAGGGATCCAGTGTCGGAAGAAGCCTACTAGACCCAGGAAGGAGAGGATTTCGTCTGCATTGGTAGGTGAGGACAGGGTCTGGAGGGCTTGGAGGCGATCTTGGTTTAGGGCCTTGGTAGTAGGTGTGAGTGAGACTCCCAGGAATGTGACTGCATTAGTACAGATTTGGGCTTTGTGTGGGGAGACTCGATACCCCAGATTAGCCAGGAAATTTAAGATTTGGACTGTATCTTGTTTGGTGTGGTCGAAAGAGGTTCCACATAATAGAAGGTCATCTACGTACTGTAGTACAGTGACTGGAGAGTGGGGCTTTGAGGAGATCCCTGGCCAAGGCCTGCCCAAAGAGATGGGGACTATCATGAAATCCTTGGGGAAGTACCGTCCATGTGAGTTGGCAGGCCAGAGAAGTGACTGGATCTTGCCATGTGAAGGTGAAGAGGAATTGGGACTCAGGATGTAAGGGAATGGTGAAAAAGGCATCTTTGAGATCAAGCACTGTAAAATGGGTCGTGGATGGGGGGATTTGGGATATGGGTTGGGCACTACTGGATGGATGGGAATTACAGCTTCATTGATTATTTGGAGGTCTTGAACTAGTCTATATGAGCCATTTGGCTTTTTTACAGGCAATATTGGGGTGTTGCAGGGGGAATGACATGGGATTAGGAGGCCCTCCTTGAGTAGGCGATCGATGATGGTCTTCAGGCCTAGTCGGTGGGTGTGGGAGATTGAGTATTGGGGTCTAGACGGGAATTGTGATGGATTTTTGAGTCTAATGAGGACAGGTTGGTGATGGGTGGCGATTGTTGGGGTGGATGTATCCCATACGATTGGGTCTATTGGGAGGTCCAGGTATGGGTTAAGGCTGTGGTCTGTGTCGTCCGTGATAACAGCCAGTAGGAGATGAGTCGGGGAGGGAGAGGAGTAAATAGCTGGTAAATGTATAGAGGCTCCTAATTTACTGAGGATGTCTTGGCCCAAAGGGGGAAGGGGCAGGAGGGGATGACTAGGAAGGAGTGGGAGAAGTGGAGGCCATCCAGGCAGCAGGTGAATACCGGTGTGCATGGGGGAATGGAGGGGGTGCCATTTATGCCCATGACCGAAATGGAGGATGGCGTGGTGGGGCCGGAATAGCTCGGCAGGACGGAATAGGTAGCCCCCATGTCCAACAGAAAGGAGATGGATTACCCGCTACTTGGAGTTTTACCCAGAGTGGATCACCAGAGTTTCTGAGTCTTGGCCTTGTCAGTCGTCATCCTCCATCTCCAGGAGTTGGAAGGCAGAGTCCAATCCGGGTGAAGCCTCGCCACGTGGAGGCGTTGCGAGTCTCTCGTCCCTTGGGTTAGGACAATTGGATTTCCAGTGGCCCATTTGCTGGCACAATGGGCATGGGCTGGTAGGCTTTTTGGGATGGGGACACTGATGAAACCAATAGCCTTCTTGGCCACATTTAAAACAAGGCCCCAGAGGGGGCCGTGGTCCAGACGGCTTTACTGAGGCTGGCCTCAGGGCAGCTACCAAGGCTTGGGTTTGTAATTGTACCCTTTGTTGGAGACGGACCTGTCGCTGTTGTTCTTGAGCTTCCTCTCGGCCATTAAAAACTTTGAAAGCCATCTTTACCAGGTCGGCCATAGGGGTTTGAGGGCCGTCTTCAGCCCTTTTTAGTTTTCTTTGAATATCGGGCTCATTGGGAAATAAAATAGTGGCCAATACTGTGGCCCCGGCGGGGGTGGTAGGGTCTAGTCTGGTATATTGGGTAAGTGCCTCTGTGAGCCGGCTAAGGAAGGCTGCGGGGTTTTCATGGGGGTCTTGTATTATTTCTTGAAGTTTGTTAAAATTTACTGATTTGTTTGAGGTTGCCCTCATGCCTGCTAGTAGACACTGGATCATCTGGTCCCGGCGCCGGTGACCATTGCCTGCATGTTGGTAGTTCCAATTGGGATCGGCCACCGGGACAGCATCGGCTCCTACGGGCATAGTGGGGTCGGTCATGTGGGTTTGGTCTGCATGCTCTCTGGCTGCGGCCTGGATGTGCTTCCTCTCCTCAGGGGTGAGGGTAGAGGTGAGGATCACATGAATGTCATTGTGAGACCGTGGGCTTGGGCGAGGTATTGGAATTCCTTAATGTATGGGGTGGGGTCAGCCGAGAATGACCCTAGCCACTTTTCAATGGCGGAGAAGTCTTAGAGGGAGAAAGGGACGTGAACGCGAACCAGGCCTTTCAGGCCCTGCCACCTCACGGAGAGGTCAGATGGCCACTGGGGTCTGTTCGCTGGGAGGGTCCTGAGCAGGAGTTCAGGATGATATGGGAGGCAAGGGCGGGACGGCTGGGGGTTGGGAGTATGGAGGGGGGCGAGGGCTGGTGGGCGCGTGGCTAGATCCTCTAACGGGTTGGAGATCGGGGAAGTTGGTGAGGTGGGGTCGTGGCGGGGGGGGGGGGTGTGGGCCGGCGAGGAGCACGCATGCAGAGGGGCAGGAGGAACATAGGTGGGGGCGAGACCTGAGGTCCCAAAAGCCCATAGCATAGGGTATTTCTCCCCATCTTCCCAGCCGATGGCAGAAATTGTCCAGATCGGTTAAGATTTGGTATTGTAAAGACCCCTCAGGTGGCCATTGAGGATCATTATCTAATTGGTACTGATGCCAGACTACAGTGCAAAGGCGGGCGAGTGGTTTACCACGGAGTTCGCCTTGTAAGCCTAGGAGCCCGAAGTTTTTTAACAGACATTGGAGGGGGGTAAGAGATGGAGGCTGTTTAGACTCGTTACTCCCCATTGGCGTGGCAAGGCGAGGCGTCCCTCGTGTTGCGATAAGGGGCCTTTCGGCGTGCGGAGGAGAGGAGACTGACTTGCTAGACGTCTCTCCTGGGTGTCAGCCGTAGTTGGAAGGGGGGAAGAGGGGTCTGTCCTACTTACCGGCTCCTGTAGGCTCTTGAGAGTAGGGTGGTTGGCATCTGGCTTGGTGAGGAGGGGGGAGTTCAGCCGAGGGAGGCGAGCTACCACCTCCCTCCCGGGTTTAGGCACCAAATGTTAGTGTCAGGCGTTGTGCGGGGTAAAGATAGTTAGAGTCAAAAAGAATTTTTGCAGTTTAAGGCTTTATTGGGAAC
>NW_024421501.1:0-1038 GCF_014898765.1 Herpailurus yagouaroundi | reverse complement strand
GAGGTGGTCACTGAGGGGGTGGCAGAGTGGGGGCCGCGGGCAGGCCTTGGGGTGGGGGTGGGGTGGCCGGGCGGGGCTCAGAGGACCTGTCAATGTCAAAGCCACAGAACGCCCACCACGGAGAGCGAGCTTGATGCAAACCGTGGACTCCAGGTGGCGCTGTGTGGGGGCGGGTTCCTCCACCGGGACCACAGCCCCACTCTGGTGGGGATGTCCACAGTGGGGGCGCCAGGAGGTGGGCGAAAACTGCGCCTTCCTGTCCCTTTTGCTTTGAGCCTGTAACTGCTTTAAAAATAGTCTATTAAAAAAAAAAAAAAAACGTGCCAGCCAGCCAGAGATGGGCATGCCGGGGTAGGTCGAAGCGCCCCTCTCCAGGGCAGAGCAGGGGTGAACCCTCCCCAGAGGAGTGCAGACCCTGCCCTTCCCTATGGCAGGTTCAAGCACAGCAGCAGGGGAGTCTGGAAGCAGCTGCCCCTTCCAGAGAGGCTACCAGGGCCTCAAGCCTCTGCCCCGCTACCCCCACCAACCTCAGCATCTCCATTTTCAAGATGCCTTGGACTTTGGGGTGCCTGGGTGCTCAGTCAGTTAGGCATCTGACTTCTGCTCAGGTCACGATCTCGCGGTCCGTGAGTTCGAGCCCCGCGTCCGGCTCTGTGCTGACGGCTCAGAGCCTGGAGCCTGCTTCCGATTCTGTGTCTCCCTCTCTCTGCCCCTCCCCCAGTCGTGCTCTCTGTCTCTCTCTCTCTCTCAAAAGTAAACATAAAAAATTTTTTTAGGGGCGCCTGGGTGGCGCAGTCGGTTAAGCCTCCGACTTCAGCCAGGTCACGATCTCGCGGTCCGTGAGTTCGAGCCCCGCGTCGGGCTCTGGGCTGATGGCTCAGAGCCTGGAGCCTGCTTCCGATTCTGTGTCTCCCTCTCTCTCTGCCCCTCCCCCATTCATGCTCTGTCTCTCTCTGTCCCAAAAATAAATAAACGTTCAAAAAAAAAAATTAAAAAAAAAATTTTTTTTAAAAAGATGCGTCTGATCCAAACACCACA
>NW_024421500.1:2015-9438 GCF_014898765.1 Herpailurus yagouaroundi | reverse complement strand
GCACTGGGTGTTGTATGGAAACCAATTTGACAATAAATTTCATATATAAAATAAAAAAAATAAAATAAAAAAAATAAAAGGAGGAAATACTCATTAAACCTACATTTTATTTTATTTTATTTTATTTTATTTTATTTTATTTTATTAAAATAACATAATTTAGGAACCACTGGATACTGTATTTTATCTGGTGCAATAAAAGCAAAATTAAAAACCCAAATAATCAAGAAAGAAAATAAAAAGAATAAAATTTTAAAATATAAGTTAAAGTTCTGGGGTGCCTGGCTGGCTCAGTCAGTAAAGCATGCAACTCTTGACCTCAGGGTTGTAAGTTTGAGCCCAACATTGGGTGTAGATATTACTTAAAAACAAAATCTAAACAATGTGTTACTGGAGTACCTGGCTGACTCACTTGATAAAGCACGCGACTCTTGATCTTAGGGTTATGAGCTCAAGCCCCACACTGGGTGTACACATTACTTAAAAAAATGTTTTAACTATATATAAATATATATATGTATATTCATATATATGTTATGTGCACACACACACACATATATGAATATATAAGTTCTTTATTTTGAGAGAGAGAGGAAGAAATAGCAAGCGGGGGAGAGGCAGAGAGAGAAAGGCAGAATCCCAAGCAGTCTCCTCGCTGCCAGACAAAACCCAACGCAGGGCTCAAATCCTCAAACTGCAACATCATGACCTGAGCTAAGATCAGGAGCCAGACACTTAGGGGTGCCTGGGTGGCTCAGGTGGTTGAGCATCCAACTTCTGCTCTGGTCATGATCTCACAGCTGGTGAGTTTGAGTCCCGTGTCAGGCTCTATGCTGACAGCTCAGAGCCTGGAGCCTGCTTCAGATTCTGTGTCTCCCTCTCTCTCTGCCCCTCCCCTGTTCGTGCTCTACCTCTCTCAAAAATAAACATTAAAATTTTTTTTTTCTAAAAAGACAAGCATTTAACTGACTGAGCCACCCAGTCACCCCATAAATAAAAGTTCTAACCTTTTCTCGCAACTCCCTAAAATGTATACACCCTACTATAGAAACTATAATTTTAAAAGACATATAACAAAGGTGTATGTAAGTATTCTTTTTGACACATAATATTATGTCTCAAGATGATAATGGCCCCCTTTTCCTCTCAAAAGTGCCTTAACTTAAATGATAGGTTTTTGAGTACCCTAATATAATCTACTTATAAAGCATGTAAATACTGAATTAAAAATTTTAACTGAATTAAAATTTATTTATAAACAAATTCCAGTCTCAGAAATTGTGTAGTCAGGCATGTTTGACAGGCATGTTTGGAGAATTAAAAAATCAAATGCCTTTAGATTATTTAATACTTTGCCACAGGTCTCTTAACTCTTTAGTCTAAAAAGACAGTGTTTCCTTTCTAAATATTTGTTACTTACCCCTTGGAATCATCTCAAGTCCTACTGCCTGTTAAAAGTTCTTAATGAAATATACTACTGAATTGTCAAAAGCATATTCATGTTGCTGAAATATCACTTTAAAACTCTTTTATTTTCCCAGATTTAAATATGTGGCCAATGACAATAACTGGAATCACTCAAATTTCTAAATTTCAAGTACTCAAACAATGTAGTCATCATAGGAAATGGGCCAAATGTCTGAATGTCACCCTTGAGTACCATAAATACTATGGAATTTCCAACAAACACCAAGCCAGGGAAGGTCCAGGTTTGCTCAGTGCAGTCCCAGTTATATGCTTGAATTCAGCATTATCATCAATAGCATCTATCAAAATTGCACTAATTTAGATACAAAACAATGTGGTCACTGTTGATTTTTTTCCCCAAGTTTCAACTGATTATGCCTCTTCAACAAAGTAAATAGCAACATGAAAAAAATCCTTATTATTACCTTTCTGCACAGCTAGTGGGATTTCTTGAAGTCTCCAAATTGACCAAGAATCAATTTTCATGTGAATCTTTTTCTTTCTTGACTTTTGTCGTTTTAAAGCTTCTTCAGCTTCTGCACGGTCAGTTTCTAGACTTTTAATGAGATGAATGGCCTCTGATAGCAATATTTCCATTTCCTGCTTTAATTCTGGACACCTTTCATCTTAAAATAGAAATATGTACTCACATTTGTTAATGAATAAGGTTATAAACTAGGTGGTGGGAACATAGGTACTATCATATTATTACTGTTTTTTAATATTTATATGTTTAATAAGAGAATTTTAGAAAAATGAATTGGCCTTTTAAAGACAGCTCTATTATAACAGAATCCTAACATTAATTAAAACCTTTGAAGACAGATTTTTAAGTGAACATTTTATAAAATAATTAGAATAGCTAAATCTCAAGCAATAGCTTTATGTATAATATTTTACCTAAAGAAAAACTGCTTTATTCACAAGCTATATTATAGAGCTTTATTTTTAAATTATGCTTGTGTTTCGTTTCCTCTCATTCTATGACAAAAGCAAGTAACAATGATTACATCAGATAAAGACTGAAAATCCTCAGATGATTCCTAGAAATAAGACACTTTATTCCTTATCAGATAATAGCATCCCTAGTCAGCCTTGCCAGGAATTCATTGCTTCCAAATTCTGTTTATTCAGTTATAACACAAATTAACTCCTGTAATGAGATATATTTGTGATTCCTGGTTCACAGCTCTGAAATGCTATGGTTTAATGTTAACGGAATGATTAACATGGGTATTCATTCATCTATTTATACTAGAAACATGTAGAGAGCCTGTTACGTTCTAGGCAATATGTTCTCTCCCCAGAGATAGAGCAGTAAGGAAGATGGATACGGGTTCCACTCTGGTGAGATTTATACTTGTAAACAGTGACTTTTGCCAAAATGTGACATGACAAGAAGACATAAACAAACACAAAGCGTCAAGAAAGGCAAAGCCTCAAAGAGCTGAGGCTAGAGGAAAAACAGTAAAAGTGTTAAAAGAAAAAAGACAACTAATAGACCTCTGTTTTATTTTGTTTTACTTTGGACAGTAAAGCAACAATTTTCTGCTAGAAGACTGTATTAGACATTGGTTTTAAGTGCAAGCTCAGTAGCCACACAGTTTCTACTTCTAACCTAGTAGGCCTGTCAAAGAAATTCAGCATGCTGGCTGAAAAGAATTCTTGAGAAACAGGATTCTCTACTGTAATGCATAAAAATTATCTTTTCATGGATTGGCCCTTTGGTCCCTACTTTGGTTTATTGTCCTCTGTTTTCAAATTCTACTACCTCCTGGATACATTATATTCTTAAGTGTCTGGGTATTTTTACGACAACATACACAGTAAACACTGTATTCTCCAGCCCACTTATGATATATTCAATTCCTATAACGAGATTTCAGTCTGAAATGTGTGATGAAATTAATGCCACGTAAAATTAGAGCACATCTCATGCAATATAAATGTTTTGGCAAACATGTCTATCATGTTTGCACAAGATGTCTTTTGTACTGTTTCTATGATAGCATCCTAAAATAAATGCTGTTTATAACTTGAGATGCCTCCAATTCATTGTATTTAATCTACCTCTCAATTTTTTTTCAGAATACCATTGCAATTAGTTTTACTGTTTCATACTAAGTGAGCAACCACTTGCAATTTTTTTTAGCACAAACACCTAATTACAATAAATCTTCCTCAACTTGACACTGTGTTATACTCTGGGAAAAAATGTGTGAGTTCACAATAAACATAGCTGTTTCACTGTTATGTTGTGGTCCTTAATATATTAATCTTTTCTTACAACATTTGTCATGTGCAAAACTAAGAAGTAATACATGAGCTTTTTTTCCCTTCAGTGTAGATATAAATATATGAAATGTAAACAGTAAACACAGATCTTCACTATGAATGAGAGTTTTGAAAAACAAAGTATTAGTGCTTTTAAAAAGTCCTGAATTCATGAGGCGTTTGGGTGGCTCAGTCCATTAAGCGGCCAAGTCTTGATTTCAGCCCAGGTCATGATATCATAGTTCATGGGTTCAAGTCCTATGTCTGGCTATGCACTGAAAGCATGGAACCTGCTTGGGATTCTCTCTCTCTCTCTCTCTCTCTCTCTCCTCCTCCTCCTCCTCCTCCCCTGCTTTCATGTTCTCTCTCAAAATAAATAAACATTTTTTTAAAGTACTGAAAGCAGGGGTGCCTGGGTGGCTCAGTTGGTTAAGCCTCGGACTGTGGCTCAGGTCATGATCTCACAGTTCTTGAGTTCGAGCCCATGTTGGGCTCTGTGCTGACAGCACTGAGCCTGGAGCCTGCTTCAGATTCTGTGTCTCCCTCTCCCTCTCTCTGCCCCTTCTCTGCTCACACTATCTCTCTCTCAAAAATAAATAAACATTAAAAAAAAAAGGTCCTGAATTCATTAGTTATCTCTCATGAAAGGAAAATGTTTAATAAATCTTTATGGTGAAGGTAGGAAGAGGTGTTTAATATAATGTTAAAACTGTAGAGGTGCCTGGGTGGCTCAGTCCATTAACTGTTCAACTCTTGATTTCAGTTCAGGTCATGATCTCACGGTCATAAGATCGAGCCCACCTAGGGCTCTTGGTTGTACATGGAGCTTGCTTAAGATTCTCCATCTCTCTCTCTCTCTCTCTCTCTCTCTCTCTCTCTCCCCCTCCCTCTGTCCCTCCATTGCTCACGTGCACATGCACTTGCATGCACGTTCTCTCTCTCTCTCAAAAAAATACATTCAAATATGCTGAAGTATTTTTAACAAAATTTTATTCCAGTATACAAATTGTTGTACATTTTGTAAACTGTGATAAGATACTAATCTTAATTTACATATATATATATATACATACATATATATACATAAACACACACACACACACACATAGCAGAGCTTCTATGTCCAGTATGGTAGCCATGAACCATATGTGACTATTTACATTTAATGTAACTTAAAATTAAACTGAAAAGTTAAATTCTTCGGTCTCCCTAGCTACATTTCAGGTGGTTAACAGCTATATGTGGCTAGTAGCTACTTTACTGGATGGTGGAAATAGAGAACACCTTGATTATCCCAGAAAGTTCTACTGGACGGCCTTGAATTACAGTTAGCTTCTTGAGAGGTAGGAAGGGATCATTATTTACTTAGGACCTAGCCCAGTATATGGTATAGCAAATATTTGTTGAATTTTATTGTTTAATCAAATGATATAGAAGGCTCTTTATTAGATATGCACAAAAATTATAAAACTTTTAAAAATGATTATGGTGATAATTAAAAATATTTAATTTTTAAACATAATTTCACTTATCTAAGTATGGGGTATAATTTTACCTCTTTCTTCTTCTGGTTTGACCTCTTTCATTGGTGTAGCAATACTCCAATCTTCCTTCCACTCTTTTGTGGAAGAAGTTCTGCTCCTATATAAAGGGAAAGAAGCAACTAATTAATAAAGAACTGTTGCACTTAAACTCACTAAGCAAATTTTAGGTGATTCTCTTACATTAACTTTTAAATGTTTGTGGGGAAACTTACTATGCATTCTAATGCTACTATATAGGAGAGCAACATAGCAAAAGTCTGATACATAATGGGCTTGATAATTCATGGTAAATTAATAGACATTTAAAGGCTGTCACAAATGACCTGAAAATATTTCAGGGGTTATTAAAACAGTTCTTTTTTAAAAATGAAATTGGTAAGGCACTTGGGTGGCTCAGTCGGTTAAGCATCTGACTTTTGATTTCAACACAGGTCATGATCTCATGGTTCATAAGATCGAAACCCTGCATCAGACTCTGTGCTGACAGACCAGAGCCTGCTTAGGATTCTCTCTCTTCCTCTCTCTCTGCCCCACCCCAGCCTGTGTTCTTGATCTCTCTCAAAACAAAGACATAAACTTGAAAAAAAAGAGAAATTGGTGTTTCCTGTAGAGTGTTTTATCAGAAAAAAAGGGGAGTTTATTGAGAATAATTTGAGAGCTCTTTCTCTAACTTCAGTTCAGCAGTTTCTGGGACACCAATATAAATTCCAAAACCAAAATTGCTACTTCAGATTTGAAATTATAAGGTGTTTGCAAAATGTCCAAATTAGTATGTTATTTCTTTCCCAAGGAATTTTTCTAGGTAAAGTTCTCTATATTGGATAATACAGAGAGAATAAATAGAGAATTTGATCCAATTCTCAAATCCAGACTAGTTTTCATTGTATTTAAAAAGAAATATTTTTCTTTTGATAAAAGTTATAAGAAAAACAGTTATCAACAACAAACAAGGGAGTTATTTTCATGAAATTACTGTCTTATTAAATATCACAAATTAAAAGAAGTTCATACCACCAAAAATCATAATATAAAATAACACATATTAATTTTTAAATATAACAGAATATATTATAATATTTCAATTTTTATACAATTAGAATCACAAAATATTACATGCTGCTTTAGTTACATGACATTGTTACAGACACTGTAACATTCTTAGTCACATGACAACATATTTCCAATGACTGCATATTATGTATTTCCTTGTTCCACAATTTATTTAAGAAAGCCTGTTTAGCTTCTCAAAAAGAAAAGGGAGATGACCCAAATATATAAAATCATGAATGAAAATGGAATTATTACAACCAATCCCTCAGAAATACAAATATTTATCAGGGAACACTATGAAAAATTATATGCCAACAAATTGGACAACCTGGAAGAAATGGACAAATTCCTAAACACCCACACTCTTCCAAAACTCAATCAGGAGAAAATAGAAAGCTTGAACAGACCCATAACCAGCAAAGAAATTGAATCAGTTATCAAAAATCTCCCAACAAATAAAGAATCCAGGACCAGATGGGGAGTTCTACCAGACGTTTAAAGCAGAGATAATACCTATCCTTCCCAAGCTATTCCAAAAAATAGAAAGGAAAAGAAAACTTCCAGAATCATTCTATGAATCCAGTATTACCTTGATTCCTAAACCAGAGACCCAGTAAAAAAAAAAAAAGAGAACTACAGGCCAATATCTCTGATGAATATGGATGCAAAAATTCTCAATAATATACTAGCAAATCAAATTCAACAGCATATAAAAAGAATTATTCACCGTGATCAAGTGGGATTCATTCCTGGGCTGCAGGGCTGGTTCAACATTCACAAATCAATCAATGTGATACATCACATTAATAAAAGAAAAGAACCATATGATCCTGTCAATCGATGCAGAAAAGGTCTTTGACAAAATTCAGCACCCTTTCTTAATAAAAACCCTTGAGAAAGTCGGGATAGAAGGAACATACTTAAAGATCATAAAAGCCATTTATGAAAAGCCCACAGCTAACATCATCCTCAACGGGGAAAAACTGAGAGCTTTTTCCCTGAGATCAGGAACACGACAGGGATGCCCACTCTCACCGCTGTTGTTTAACATAGTGCTGGAAGTTCTAGCATCAGCAATCAGACAACAA
>NW_024421500.1:0-1915 GCF_014898765.1 Herpailurus yagouaroundi | reverse complement strand
CAGACTCCACCAAAAGTCTGCTAGAACTGATACATGAATTCAGCAAAGTTGCAGGATACAAAATCAATGTACAGAAATTAGTTGCATTCTTATACACTAACAATGAAGCAACAGAAAGACAAATAAAGAAACTGATCCCATTCACAATTGCACCAAGAAGCATAAAATACCTAGGAATAAATCTAACCAAAGATGTAAAAGATCTGTATGCTGAAAACTATAGAAAGCTGATGAAGGTAATTGAAGAAGATTTAAAGAAATGGAAAGACATTCCCTGCTCATGGATTGGAAGAATAAATATTGTCAAAATGTCAATACTACCCAAAGCTATCTACACATTCAATGCAATCCCAACCAAAATTGCACCAGCATTCTTCTCGAAACTAGAACAAGCAATCCTAAAATTCATATGGAACCACAAAAGGCCCCGAATAGCCAAAGTACTTTTGAAGAAGAAGACCAAAGCAGGAGGCATCACAATCCCAGACTTTAGCCTCTACTACAAAGCTGTAATCATCAAGACAGCATGGTTTGGGCACAAAAACAGACACATAGACCAATGGAATAGAATAGAAACCCCAGAACTGGACCCACAAACGTATGGCCAACTCATCTTTGACAAAGCAGGAAAGAATATCCAATGGAAAAAGACAGTCTCTTTAACAAATGGTGCTGGGAGAACTGGACAGCAACATGCAGAAGGTTGAAACTAGACCACTTTCTCACACCATTCACAAAAATAAACTCAAAATGGATAAAGGACCTGAATGTGAGACAGGAAACCATCAAAACCCTAGAGGAGAAAGCAGGAAAAGACCTCTCAGACCTCAGCCGTAGCAATCTCTTACTCGACACATCCCCAAAGGCAAGGGAATTAAAAGCAAAAGTGAATTACTGGGACCTTATGAAGATAAAAAGCTTCTGCACAGTAAAGGAAACAACCAACAAAACTAAAAGGCAACCAACGGAATGGGAAAAGATATTTGCAAATGACATATCGGACAAAGGGCTAGTATCCAAAATCTATAAAGAGCTCACCAAACTCCACACCCGAAAAGCAAATAACCCAGTGAAGAAATGGGCAGAAAACATGAATAGACACTTCTCTAAAGAAGACATCCGGATGGCCAACAGGCACATGAAAAGATGCTCAATGTCGCTCCTTATCAGGGAAATACAAATCAAAACCACACTCAGATATCACCTCATGCCAGTCAGAGTGGCCAAAATGAACAAATCAGGAGACTATAGATGCTGGAGAGGATGTGGAGAAACGGGAACCCTCTTGCACTGTTGGTGGGAATGCAAATTGGTGCAGCCGCTCTGGAAAGCAGTGTGGAGGTTCCTCAGAAAATTAAAAATAGACCTACCCTATGACCCAGCAATAGCACTGCTAGGAATTTATCCAAGGGACACAGGAGTACTGATGCATAGGGGCACTTGTACCCCAATGTTCATAGCAGCACTCTCAACAATAGCCAAATTATGGAAAGAGCCTAAATGTCCATCAACTGATGAATGGATAAAGAAATTGTGGTTTATATACACAATGGAGTACTACATGGCAATGAGAAAGAACGAAATATGGCCCTTTGTAGCAACGTGGATGGAACTGGAGAGTGTGATGCTAAGTGAAATAAGCCATACAGAGAAAGACAGATACCATATGTTTTCACTCTTAGGTGGATCCTGAGAAACTTAACAGAAACCCATGGGGGAGGGGAAGGGAAAAAAAAAAAGAGGTTAGTGTGGGAGAGAGCCAAAGCATAAGAGACTGTTAAAAACTGAGAACAAACTGAGGGTTGATGGGGGGTGGGAGGGAGGGGAGGCTGGGTGATGGGTATTGAGGAGGGCACCTTTTGGGATGAGCACTGGGTGTTGTATGGAAACCAATTTGACAATAAATTTCATATAT
>NW_024421499.1:0-1880 GCF_014898765.1 Herpailurus yagouaroundi | reverse complement strand
CCGAGGAGCACATCAGTCCGTCCTGAACCATTGCTGAGCTCAGAGGAAGGATCCTAAGAGTGGGGAGTTCTGGTTGGGTTTAAGATACAGACCTGGGAGAGACAGACCTGGTATAGCATCATTAGGGAACCATCTGGAACCTTTGGCCCCTTCTTTGATGGGTGATGGAGGCAGGGCCTCTAGCTCTAGGGGTAACATCCCCAGATACCAGAACACACCTGTGCCAATGCACGGGGCCCACAGCACACCCCAAGTGTCTTACCATGTCTGCTTTCTGCACTCTAATGCCTCACTCAGCCTAGTAGACCTACAGCCATGTGGTGCTGGTGACTGGGCCCAACTAGGCTTCACCATCATGGGTGTTCTGTGCCAGCAGATCTCGGGGAACATGATGCTCCCAACCATGCTTCCCCCTGCCTGACATCCATGACCTGCAGAACAGCCATGCACTGCTTGACTTCCTACGCAAGGAGTGTGGGGGTCTGGAAGTACTGGTCAACAACATGGGCATCGTCTTCCAACCCTCCTCTCTCTCTGTGATCTAGTCAGGTTAGTGGAACCTCACTACCTCCAATTCATAAGGCCGGCCTAAAACCTATCACCTGACTAGAATATTCCAGGATCTCCAGAGCACATATTTGTTTTCCTGCCTCTCCACCTGCACCTATGCCCTCCCTTCCTGCCTCAAATCCCTCTAACCCCATCTAAAACCAACATTTCCTGAGGACACTGCTTTTTCCATTTCCTCCATTCACTATAGCTTCTCTCTGGTTTGTGCTCCTCTGGAAGACTGCAACTTATTAACTAGATTCAGGACCTCCATCAATTTGGTGTTTCTGTGGGTAAACCAGGGATAGGACTTCCTACTCTGCCATCTTGCTGATGTTACTCTACAGATGCTTTTTGGCCTGAATCTCCCTGATTCTCTCTTCCCTGAATCTCCAGCCTGCAGGCCTCCCTGCTGATTTTGGACTCGTCAGCCTCCATAATTGTGAGTCATTCCTTACAATTCTTTAAAATAAATCTCTCTCGCTCACTCTTTCCCTCTCTTCCTCCAAGCATGTGTATGCACACACACCCTATCAGTTCAGTTTTCTCTGGAGATTCTAGACTGATTAACACATGTGGCAAAAGAATAAATGTTACTCTATATTGTCACAAATGCATTAAGTTGGGATTTCAAGCAGTGGAACCCATCCTGGATTATCTTGGAGGGTCCTCGATGCCATCACATGTACCCTTATTTACAGAGGTGAGGAAGTTTTGAGGATGAAGAGGAGGCCTGTGAACATGGAAGCAGTGAGTGGACTGATGTAGCCATAAGCAAAGAAACACCTTTAGCCACCAGAAGGTGGAAGAGGTAAGGAAGAGTCTTCCCTAGAAACCAGAGAGTGCACAGTCCTGGAAGCACCTTGATTTCAGACCTCTGGCCTCTGGAGCTTCAAGAGACTAGATCGCTGTTGTTTTAACTGGGTACAGTTTGTAATCACTTGTTATGGTAGCCCCGGAAAAGTAAGATCCCCATGTTCCTTGTTTACTTAGCAGTTTGGCCACATTGGTGATTCAGTGTAAGTTTTGGCAGATTACCTTAAAGATCCCCCAGGTAAAAACCTCTGGCATTTCTTCCTGGCAGCTCTCCCTAGGATTACCAGTTGTACCAAAGTATTGCTCTTGAAGAACAAAGAGTTCAGAAAGTTCTTTGCCTTCAGTCAAAGGCAAGGAACACACACACTCAGCAATTATGTCTCCACTGCTCACTCGCTGTCTGTCTGTCTCTCTCTCTCAAAACTAAATAAACATAAAAAAAAAAGATGAGGTCATGCTAGATCAGGAAGGGCCCTAAGTCCAATGACTGGTGTCTTTATAAAAAAGGAGGAGGA
>NW_024421498.1:0-12598 GCF_014898765.1 Herpailurus yagouaroundi | reverse complement strand
GAAAGGAAAGGAAAGGAAAGGAAAGGAAAGGAAAGGAAAGGAAAGGAGGAAAGAAACCAACTTGTTAGGTACTGCTCACAAATTAAACAGGGACTTAGCATCTCAATAAACTGATGCCCACTGTCAAGAAATTCCCTGATATCCCTGTGGATCCATTTGGCTCACTCATTTTCCCTCTTAAGAAAAAGCAGTCTTTAGACCTCCTACTTCAAAGAATAGAAAATCTGAAACCTCAAATTTTAACTCCAACAGAAAATTCTGGGCTGCTTTATTCTGTCCTCAGGCATACCCATCTCACAGTTTAAAGAAGGTCCAAAATGTGGTGCCAAAAACTCTACATGCTGTGGTTCAGAGATTGACAACAGAACCTGACAGTGCCACTAAGGCTAAGGATCTCCTTGCCTGAGAAATTCATAAGATTGCACAGGCAGTAGGATAAAACAGAGCCATCCTAGACATATTACTGCCTTCTCAAGGCAGACCATGTGCCATCTTAAGGAAAAAATGTACTTCCATCCCTATGGAAATCTGTTCTTTGATGGTTAATGTTAATTAAAGAGATCTGGAAACAAAGACATTAGAAAATTCAGTAATATGGGGGCACCTGGGTGACTCAGTTGGTCAAGCGTTCGACTCTTGGTTTCACTCAGGTCATGATATTTCCATTTTATGGGTTAGAGCCCTGCATTGGGCTCTGCGCTGGCAGCACAGAGCCTGCTTGGGATTCTCTCTCTCCTTCTCTCTCTGCCCCTCCCCTACTAACACTGTCTCTGTTTCCTTCAAAATAACTAAATAAACTTTTTAAAAAATTAATGTTTATTTATTTTCAAGAGACACAGAGAGAGCGTGAGCAGGGGAGGGGCAGAGAGAGAGGGAGACCCAGAATCTGAAGCAGGCTCCAGGCTCTGAGCTGTCAGCACAGAGCCTGATGCAGGGCTTGAACTCCTGAAGCACAAGACCATGACCTGAGTGAAGTCGGACACTTAACCAGGGACCCCAAAATAAATAAACTTTAAAAAAAAAAAGGAAAGAAAATTGGATAATCTGGATAATACCCCATATTTGGTTCAACAGGCTCTTCGAATTGGAGGTAAGATCTGTTTTCTTGGCTTCAAGTAGACATGCTTGGCTCAGAAGTAGACTACCAAGTCAGTATTTGCTAATGTCACAATGATCAAATATATGATCGCACAGAATCTTAAATTTTGCCACACAGCTGCTGTTTTATCAGCTGATCTTGTTGACAGAAGCAAAACATAATGTCTACTAAACTCAGGTGATCTCCATCGTGACTGTGTACTTAACCCAGTGGCATAGCTCTAGATTATTAACACGGTCAAGGATGTGGTCTGTCCCATAGACATGATAGAAGTATCCAAAAATTATGACTGAGAAAAAGGTGAGGAATTTATATCAGCCAACCAGATAAACTAGAGAGAATCTACACACTTTAAATACAGTCAGGCTGTTGAAGCCAAGACAGCTTGAGCAACAGTTTGCTTGGTGGACTCCTATGTTTCCAAAGAATAAGCTCAGGGAAAAACTATTCAGATACAAACGATTTCAACACCTCTCCTAGTTTATAAATTCTGACCACCTTCAGTTTAGATCTCCATGTCTAATTTCTCCCCATGATTAACAATTCAAACAAAACTTTATAAAACCCAATAATTCATAAACAAACAAACCTCAATAGTTCAAGACCCTGGGGGGGGGGCTATTACAAGACCAGTTCTCTAACCCCTGAGCTATGGAACCAGGGGGGTGCTATTAGATGGAACTTATTCAACCAGTGGCTCCCTTGCCTGGCAAGTTTCTGATAAACTTAAGCTTTTCTTATTTCTTTTTTAGTAACCATATGACTTTACTGATAGTTTCATATGAGGTCTTTGACAGCACCTTGGGCAATTATCAGAAAATGTAGGGGTGCCTGGGTGGCTCAGTTAGTTAAACATCTGACTCTGGATTTCAGCTCAGGTCATGATCTCACAGTTGGTGAGATCAAGCTCCACAGTGGGCTCTGTGCTGACAAGATGGAGCCCACTTGGGATTCTCTCTCTCCGTTGCTCTCTGCCTCTCTCTCTCTCAAAATAAATAAACATTTTTAAAAAGAAATCAGAAAAAATAAATATGGCTTTGTATTCCCTTGAACTTGCTTTCCTCCATGCTATATATAACCAACTATTCTGGGATGGGGAATAGAAGAATAAGGAGGTGGTTTTCTGATTGCATATTCCCTTACTTTTCCCAATCTCCAACAACACTATGCTATGTAACTCAAAACTCAGAAGCAAAACTGGCTGTAAGCCACGGTCATTAATAGGGTAGAGTACATCCTCCAGTAGTACAGTTGGGAAAAAAAAAGAATTGAAACTACTGGATTATAAATCACCAATGCAAACTTATATATGTAGGTGATATGACAAAAAGTTACTATAATTGGTTTTTTAAAAACTATGACTTCCAGAAGTAACTCGAAAGGAAAAAAGGAAAAAAAAAAAAAAAACCCTCTCCAGGTCACTGTTCTCGCCTCCTTCTCCCATGTGATATTACCTGATTCCTGAGTGGGTAAGAGTGTGTGTGCCTGAGTGAGTGAGTGAGTGAGTGAGTGAGTGAGTGAGTGAGTGTGTGTGTGTGTGGTGGCAAGAAGACAAGGGGGAACATACAGGTGCAAAGCATCAGAGGTAGCGAGTGGAGGTGGGGCGAGGCAACATTGTGGTGTGAGACCTGGAACTCCCAGCACTGTTCACATTGTCGGTGCTGCTAGTGCTATTTCCCACTCCCCTCAATCCCATATCCTAAAGCGCTGCTGTCCTTCATGCACATCCATTCCATGCTAAAAGCCTTGAAGGACCACCACTACCGGGAATGAAACCAACTCTTGCCAAGGCTGGTCTTTAATGATAATTGTGAAGGACAGAGAAACAGACAGCCTCTAACAAAGTGTTGGTTCAAACACTGGCCCTTGTACTCACAGAGAGCCAGGAGAGACCAAAGAAAGGGGCAGACCACTCCAGACTGGTTAGGTGGCAGGTTTAATAGGCAGGAGAACTTACTGACAAGCCTGGTCTTGGGTATCCACAAGATGAGTAGATCTCTGCACCTGCCCAACAGAATCTTAGAAGTTTTTAGAGAGGCCCTAACTGGTTTCACTCCCATGCCCAGTCCAGATGTTCTCTGCAACATCCTACTCTCTCAAGGCTACGTCCATGAAAACAGTTCCCATGGTGGGGGTGGTGGGGCAGAGCATACGTCGAAGGACAGGGGAGGGGTGAGGAGCCTTCAATTGCCCACATCTGACTCAAGGGTCAACCAGCGGGCATGCCCTCTCCATTACCTCCTCCAACAGAATCCTGTGAGAATTTTCAAATTCTTAGGATCTAGGCATCAACTTACATCTCCACCGAGACACAAAGTATGACCAAGCATGGGGAAACTATCCTGGTGTTCAGGAGGAAAGTCAGAAGTTTCAAATAGAAGAAACACAAGACACAAATCCAGGAGGCAGTTTAGAAGAACACGCATCCTGCAAGTTTCGAGCCGTTGATATTGAAGAACATAGTTCTGAATCCAGATTACGTCTACCTAATGGTTTAGACCCCTATTCACTGCAAGGTGCAGAAAACCAGACAAGGAAAATTACAGAATTCTCATGGTTGTTGGCCAATATGAAATGAAGGCTCAGAATCATGTTTAGCTGCCAAAGACTCCTGGCCCAGCCCGTTGCTGTTTTGGTCCAAAAACCATCACGGTTATGGCACTGCATTTGGGACACTGTAACCTCATCCTCTAAGTCAGGCAGCTGTACTGAAGGTGTTCAGTGGAGGTAACCAACAGCAGAATTCAGGGAGTTGACCTCCATTCCGAGGGCCACCTTAGGTGGGTGCCATCAAGACCGGTTTTCAAGATGTCTCCTCCTCAAAAGCCATTGTCCCTCACAAGAAGCTCTATAATGAGAGCACAGTGCTCCCTACCCAGATGACATTCAGGCAGAAGCCATCAGCGGCCGGCTTCCGCTGGAGCAAGAAGTCTTCGATCTTCCCGCAGATGAGATCTCACCACAGAACTAAGGTTTGCTGCTACTCGAAGCCAGCCCCTCTGCCCCATCAAGATGCACAGGCTAACCTGGGCACAGACATGACCATCCTTAAATTGACGGGCTCTATCTCCAGCACCTACCTCTCCCTAGACCGGAGGCACCAAGGGGTCCTTCTGCCCAGGTCTCCATGCTAACCAGGCTCAGGGTTTTCAGCACTAGCTGCAGATCAGGGCCTTCGGGGCCAAGGAGAGTCTAGGCATTAAACCCAGAAACAAAATCCAGGTCCCAGCTGTGCTGCCCCACTTCCCCACAGGCACAGTCAGAGTCCTGCAGCCAGCAGTCGGGTTCCTCTGCCCACCACTCTGGTCTCAACTGCCCCCATGACCATCGGGCTGTCACCATCCTGGGCACACTGGCCTTTGCTGTCAGAGTCAGCACTCAGGACTCCCAGGAGTCCTCCGGGTCACCTTCTTCAAGCTCTTTGTACTCTTGGCTCACACCCTGTGTTCTGACTGCCCCCGGAGTTGGCCACCCACCAGGGCTTTGCCCCCAAAACCAGCCTGCAGCACAACCAGAACCATTTTCCACAGCATCTCTAACATCACTGTGCCTACCACCTCCAGCCTA
Organism: Herpailurus yagouaroundi; assembly: GCF_014898765.1. Taxonomy (NCBI): domain Eukaryota; kingdom Metazoa; phylum Chordata; class Mammalia; order Carnivora; family Felidae; genus Herpailurus; species Herpailurus yagouaroundi. The sequence goes on along the minus strand of NW_024421498.1, from coordinate 7,932 downwards.
CTCTCCCATTTGTCAGCTTAAATTGTCCAGCAAGGCAGATAAGCCAGGTCCTCCCACGGACAGCCTCAGAGACTCACACGCCTCTAAAAATAGTGACACCCCGTGTCCACACTGGAGCTAGCCCACTCCTTCTAGCTAGCTAGCTAGCTAGAAGGAGACCCCTTCTCGTGATGCAGATTTCACTGTCCCATTTAGGGATATGTAGCAGTCACTATCCCAAAGATATCTTCGGCCACGGCTCTTAAACCCATAAAATCTCTTTCATTATATCAGTTTCTATTCTCAGCACACACCCCCTTCCATTTCATGGAATTATCTTGATGTTTCTAAAAATAAAAGGCTTGGGTGGGAAAGATCACAAGTCCCACAGAACGGGGCCAAGTAGCACTTTTTGAGCACCTACTATGCTCTTTACCTTTGCTTTTTGCCTTCAATTTGGGATCCTACTAGCAGAGCTCTTTAGCTTTTTTAAACTTTTACTTTCCTATTGGAAAATAGGAAGCCACATTTGACAAAACATCCTTTTAATGTGTGTGGTGCCAACTTGGGTTTCATCAAAAATGAGTTTACCGATTCCTGCCAATTGTGTCATAACCCTTAAGGCATTCACTTAGAGATCAGCTCACAAGAGTCACAGATTTCTGGTATACCTTCACTTGATTTGCTATGCATCTTGCTTTTCTGGAGTTGGTCCCATTTGGGGAAATCAGAGTGGGATTCTAGAATTCAGTATTGCACAACAAGTATATATGCAAGATACACTTCTTTCTTACCTGGAACAAGCGTTGGAGGCATCTAAGGACTGGTAAACTGAGACACAATTAGGAAAGTTGTTGGGGAAATGCACTAACCAGGGAGGTGGATGTTATTATTAACAGCTAACATTTATCCGATCCTTAGGCACCCACTAGGTGTGCCTTTTTAGAGATGTTTATGGAGATTCTTCTACAGTCCTCATGATACTTCCTTGAGCTGGTACTATTATAAGCCCATTTCAGGGGGAGAAAACAGGTTTCAAACGTAATGGGACTTCAAAGAAATCAGTGAAACTGAGTGCAGCTAGTCAGTATGCTAAAGCCTTATCATCATTCAGCCTTATGGGGGATCAAGAGGAACACGTGGGCAAAGTGAAAACCCTGAGAGGAGGACGGACCCTAAAGAGAGAGGCGCCCTCTAGTGACCATCGTGGTGATTGGAAGCAGTTGGGTTTTGTCTTTTTTTTTTATATTTTAATTTTTAAAACCGTCACATTAGCTAACATACAGTGTATACAATGTAGTCTCGGCTTCAGGACTAGATTCCCATGATTCATCACTTACAACACCCAGTGGTCATTCCAACAAGTGTCCTCCTCAATGCCCATCTCCCATGTTCCCAGCCCTCCAACCCCCATCAACCCTCAGTTTGTTCTGTGTATTTAAGAGTCTCTTATGGTATGCCTCCCTCTCTGTTGGTAAATTAATTTTAATTACCTTCCCCTATGGTCTTCTGTCAAAAAGAAATTTTTTTTAAGTTAATTCTACGTGGGGCTTGAACTCACAACCCACAGATCAAGAGTTGCACTGTAGCCAGGTGCCCCTGGATATTTTCTTCAATTAAGTAGTATTATAGATATGTGCTCAAGAAAACTAACAATACAATGCTGATGAATCACCACTCCATTTAAGACCTTTAAATTGTTTCTTCATTTTACATAAATACATGCACACTAATAAAAAAAAAACAAAGCCAATGAGAGATATACAGTGTAAAGTCAGCCTTGATATCCCCCATGACCCAGTTCTCCCCATAAATAAATACTACTGCCAGTTACTTGTGTGCCCCTCCAGAGAGTGTCTGTTTAAATAAATGTTTTCTACACACAATGGTGCATACTTTAGGCAGAATAATGCCTTCTCCTCAGAAGGTCCACATCCTAATCCCCAGAACCTGTGAATGTATTACTTTACAGGACAAAAGGGACTTTCCAGGGGTCTTTCAGGTTAAGGATTTTGAGATGAGATTATCCTGGATGATCCAGGTGGGCCCAATGTCATCATATACTAATCCTTAAAGCTGAGAATTTTTCTGGGTTGTGACCAGATGCGGCTATGGATGGATGGTCAGAGATGCAATGTTGCTGGCATTGAAAAGGCAGGAAGCCACGGATACAGGCAGCCCCTAGAAGCTGGCAAAGGTAAAACAAAGCAAAAGAAAATAAAAAATTATTCTCCCCTAGAAACTCCAGAAAGGAATGCAGCTAGGCTGACACCTTAATTTTAGCCCAACCAAGACCTGCATCAGACTTCCCACCTAAGGAAACGGAAGATAATAAATCTGTGGTCATTAAGCCAGTTTGTGGGAATCTGCTGCGGCTACAATAGAAAACTAATGTGCACACTATAAGGTGCCGGGCTTTTCTCCTTAATATATTTTGAAGCCTCGTCCATTTCGTTACATTTAGAGCTGCCTTATTCCTTTTTTTGTTTTTAAGTTAATTTTATTTTTGAGAGAGAGGGAGAGCGAGCACCTGTGCTAGCGGGGGAGGGGCAGAGGGAGAGAAAGAATCCCAAGCAGGCTCTGTGCTGTCAGCACAGGGCTCCTTCCTCGAACCGTGGGATCCTGACCTGAGCCAAATTCAAGAGCCGAACGCTTGACCGACTGAGCCACCCAGGCGTCCCAGCTGTTGTATTCTTATTAACGGCTACAAAGCATCCCATCATATGGGTCTTTAACCATTCTATTAAGGATGGTCATTAGCCTGTGTGAGTCTCACAGGAGTTCTAAATAAATCTGAAATGTAGTAATTCCCAAGTTTTCTCATTTGATAGCACACACAGACGTGCTAATGTTTATACAATACGCTGCAGTGAGCCTGAGGCACAGAGACCTTTTACGTGGAGCCTTGATAGAAAAGGTGACGGCATTTTCTTTATATTACATAATTACAAGAATAAAACACGAAACACTAAGGAGGATATTAAATATTTAATTAGTATAAAACTTCTAAAGTCTTCAATTTTTTAAGTGAGAAAATTGATTTTTTTTCAATTAGTATTTTAACATCAGGCTGTATGCTTGACACAGTCAATTCCCATTGAGTTTCCCTGCAAACTGTGCGTTAGTAACTACAGAACTGCTAATACTTAGGGTTAGGTTCCTGCAAGTCTCTGGTCAGAACATTTTCAGCAGAGATGCCATATGTGTTACATGGTTCATTTGCCAACACCCTCCCAAAACAAGCCAGCCTCATGAACACTGAACACCTCCCCGCCACGCAATCCTTTTATTTTGAGATGTGTGAGTTTGCCTGTCCTAGCCAAGGGTATAACAGTGCTCCTGATCCTGGGTAACATGACTGTAAGTTTCTTTGGTTTTCAGCCTCACAGCAATCCTCTCCACTACAATTCTAATTGTTTTTCTTTTCTTAAAATAGTCATCTCCTAGGGGCACCTGGGTGGCTCAGTTGGTTCAGCATCTGACTTGATTTTGGCTCAGGTCATGATCTCATGGATCCTGGATGGAGCCTTCTGTTGGGCTCTGCACTGACAGTGTGGAGCCTGCTTGGGATCCTCTCCCTGCCCCTCCTCCACTCTAAATCAATCAATCAATCAATCAATCAATCAATCAGGAAAGAGTCGTCTCCTAAATCCACAAACTTAGCCCCCCCTCTGCTTCATCACACACTATAGTTGTTACTGTAGCACTTTCCAGAGCGGCCTTATATACAGATCTGCACATTTATTCTTCCTTTTCCTGGATGTATCCTGTTGTTCATTCATTACCATCAGACTCACAGCCAACAGCACCAAAACATGATGAGTGGCAGAATATGCCACCCCAACATGGGTTACTTTGAGCTGAAGGCCCTGGAAAACAGCAGATGCAGGGAAGTCTATGACCTTCCTCATCTGCCTGAACACATCTCCTCCAGAAGGAACTCCGTCCTCATCCAGCCCCTCCTGGGGGTGTCTTCGGCAAGGAAGATGGACTCTCGTCACAGAAGACGAGACTAGAAGTCGGCACCGCACCCACATACACCATGTCCCAAACTATCAGACCCCCATCAAGTCTCCTGAGGGTCCCTTCGGCTTTCCTAAAACCATCTGCTGTCCCCCGAGAGGTCTACCTCCCCTCTCCTTCCCCAACGAAGATGGCATTTAATCCTGAGATCTAAGCCACCTCGGGGAGTTACTCATAGTTCCCTGGGTATCTCCCACGTGTACGTGAGGTAGACGTTGTTTATACACTTCGGTTTGTCTTCTCTTGTTACTCTGTTATTTCAGGGGTCTCGGCTAAGACTCAGAAGGGCAGAGGGGCAATTATTTTGCCTTTCCTCACAAACTCTTGCCCGAAGGAAGACTATCTAACGTGGATTTTCTCCATAAAGCACACCACAGCCTTCCCGAGCTTAGGAAACTACACAGCACCTCCGCACTACACTCGGGCCATTTCCAACAGCAGAATCGCCAACGAAAAGCACAGAAATATTACACTCGGGCCACTTCCACAGCAGAATCGCCAACGAAGAGCACAGAAATTAAAAAAAGAAACAAAAAGAAACAAAACAAAAAACCCCATGTCCCCGAATGAAACACAAAAAGGACACTTGTATGCGGTATGAGAGAAGAAACAGGAACACAGAGTGTCACTCTTTTGACCTTAGCTGGGTACCTGCACTTTGAAAGACTCACATGCTTTGCCACTCTGTTCATATCTGCGATGGGTGTGAAAGCCTTGGGAGCGGTGATTTGGGGGTTGGCGAGTAGGCAATTGACAAACAGGGGTTCATGAATAATGAGGACCAGGTGTATATGCAATCCCAGATCAAGATGACTTTCTAAAGACGATCTCTTCCCCTTTTTTCAGAGTTACCCTCATGGACAACTTCATTTGCACAAGTAGGCAGTAACAAGAGACTGTGTTTCCCCGTCTTCCAGAGATTCTCTGGTCTTGCCATGAACAGGTTTCAGATAATTCAATCTCTTTAATGCAGAGTTCAGGGAAATGATCCATTCTTTAACTCTAGCAGCCTTTGTTTGTATTCTCCGACTAGTGTTTTCTTGCGATACTGCCCATGGATTTTATATCCAGCACTCCCCAGATGTGAGTCACAAAAAAATGCAAGTACATGTAACTAAATTTTGCAGGGGCTACATTAAAGTTAAAAGAAACTGGTAAAATTCCTTTTAACGTATTTATCCCAACACAACCAAAAAATATCATCATTGCAACATGTAATGAGTATGAAGAAGGCTGGTAAGAAAATTCACAATTTTTAACTAAGTCATTAATTTTAACATTTATGGGATATCTCTATTTAGACTAGTTACATTTCAAGTGTTTGATAGTCATATCTGGTTGGTGGCTACCATATTGAATAGCATAGTTTTATTACAAAATAACAGTGAAGCCTCTCCTCAAGAATGTACAGATGTTACTCCCCCATCTAATTCTTTTTTAGGATTCACTTTATCAGCCTCATTAGTGATTGCTAGTACACAATTTCTAAACTCTTTCAAAGGCTGCACTTTTGCTTTAAATATCCAAACTTTTTCAATATACGTTCATATATAGGTATACACACATACAAAAGATATGTTCACATGGTCCATGCAATTTTCCTTAAGCTCAGGTGTTCAGATGACAGTTAAAAAACACATTTACTTAGGGGTACCTGGATGGCTCAGTCGGTTAAGCATCCGACTTCAGCTCAGGTCATGATCTCATGGTTCCTGAGTTCGAGCCCCGCGTTGGGCTCTGTGCTGACAGCTGGGAGCCTGGACCCCGCCTCAGATTCTGTATCTCCCTCTCTCTGCCCTTCCCCCACTCATGCTTGTCTCTGTCTTCCAAAAGGAAATAAACATTAAACACACACACATACACACACACACACAGAGCTGACCTAATCTTTACTGCTTCATGAGCCACTTCAAACGATTTTTGGACTGTGTCAGCCTGGGGAGTCAGATGATTTCCCAGCTTAGCCAGTCAAGACTGTCGTGAGAGCCCTGCCTATTGTTCATATCCTGTGCAGGCTCCTCCCACAGTGGATCAGAGTGTCTGTGTGACCAGGCAACAGGGCAAAGTGATGACATGTGACGTGTGGACCTAGACCACAAAAGACATTTGGCTTCTTTCTCACTTTCTCTGGATCACTCACTCTGGAGGAAGCCAGCCGCCAACCTTGAAGATACTCAAGCTGCCTAGGAAGCGTCCACTTGGCCCAGAACCCAGGCCTCCAAACCAAGGCCTATGAGTCAGTCCTATGGGAAGGGATCCTCTAGCCCCAGTAAAGCCTTTGCATGACTGCAGCTCCAACTCACAAGTATAACCTCCAGAGACACCTTCAGCCAGAACCACCCAGCTAAGCCACTCCCAAATTCCTGCTCCATGGAAACTGAGAAAATACAAGTGTCTTCATTTAGACCATGGTGTTTTGGAGTAATGTGTTATGCAACAATAAGTTACTAATACACAGCTTTGATTTAAAATTAAAATTGGTAAGGGGTACTACCTCTATAAACTTCTATTTAGATATAAAGTACTTATGGGATCGAAGACATATGGTTTCACAGATTTGATATTTCAGAAAAATGTGTTTTATAGCAGCCATTTCTTTTCTTTTCTTTTCTTTTTTTATTTTTTTGAGAGGAGGAGTATGAGCACGGGCATGCAAGCAGGGAAGGGGCAGAGAGGAGGAGAAACAATCCCAAGCAGGCTCTGCACTGTCAGCATGGAGCCTGATGAGGCGCTCGATCTCAATCAAGTTGGGAGCTTAATCAACTGAGCTACCCAGGTGCCCCTACATCAGACATTTCTTAAGAACACTTTAAAACAAATCAACTTTTTAAAAAACTTAAGCATACCTGAGCAAGTTAGAATACTGAAATGTTTTATCTAAAATTCTGAAAAAGTTGGGACACCTGGATGGCTCTGTCAGTTGAGCGTCCAACCCTTGATTTTGGCTCATCAGGTCATCAACCCTCGGTTGTGGGATCAAGCCATGTATTGGGCTCCGTGCTGAGCATGGAGTCTGCTGAAGACTCCCTCTCTCTCTCCCTCTTCCTCTCTCCCCCGCTTGCACTCTCTCTCTCTATAATAAATAAATAAATATTTAAAAGTTTAAACATAAAATATAATTCTGAAAAACTGATGAAATACTTACATTTATACATACTTTTGAAAAATGGATTTTGAAAGCCATACGTCTATAAGATCTTTGTTGTATCCACTTTATTATGTTCAATTAGTACTTCAAGAGATAAATATTTCAATGACCTCAAAGTTCATTATAAAATCCTATCAAGAACCAGACTTGCTAAACTTCAAAAGTCAATACAACACAAATGAACCCTGAAACAGTATACTAAGTGAAAGAAGTCAGTCACAAGACCACACATCTGATGGTTCCATTCAAATGAAAAGTCCATAATAGGCAAATCTACAGACAGAAATTACATCAGTGGTTGCCCAGGGCTGGGGGGCATGGGTGTAACTACTAATGGGTATTGGGCTTCTTTCTGGGGGTAATGAAAATGTTCTCAATTTATGGTGATGCATACTCCATTCTCTGAACATACTGAAAACCACTGAATTGTATGCTTTAAATGGGTACATTGTTCAGTATGTGAATTTTATCTCAATAAAGCTGTTTTTTTTTTAAGGGGGGAGGGTTCAGAGAAGAAGAGTTGCTAAATAGCAGAAGATAAATATATCTTTTGACAGAAGCACAAAACTTATTTTCCAAGGAATGTGATGTCTGGAAATTGATTGCTGAAGAATCTTTTCTTCTTATAGGCTGCTGATAATTGAGTGTAGCCATCACCTGTTGAAACATAGAGGTATAGAAAGCAAGAGACAGCTATGAAAGAAAATCAATGTGGCTATCTAGATGATTTAAGTGTTTTCTTCTTCTTCTTCTTCTTCTTCTTCTTCTTCTTCTTCTTCTTC
>NW_024421497.1:0-7653 GCF_014898765.1 Herpailurus yagouaroundi | reverse complement strand
CCGAGGAGCACATCAGTCCGTCCTGAACCATTGCTGAGCTCAGAGGAGGGATCCTAAGAGTGGGGAGTTCCATCTGGGTTCAGGGTACAACCCTGGGAGAGACAGACCTGGCATAGCATCTTTAAGGAATCATCTGGAACCTTTGGCTCCTCCTTTGATGGGGGATGGAGGTAGGGCCTCTGGCTCTAGGGGTAACAGCCCTGGATCCTAGAACACAGTTCTACTGACATCTGTGCCAGTGCCCGGGGCCAAAACACACACCCAGTGTCTTATGATGTCTGCTTTCCAAACTCAAGTGACTCGTTCAGTCTGGTAGGCCTGCAGCCACATGGTGCTGGTGACTAGGTCCAACTAGGCTTTGCCATCATGGGTGTTCTGTGCCAGCAGGTCTCAGGGAACATGGTGCTCGCAAACATGCTTCCCCCTGCGTTACATCCACGACCTGCAGAGCAGCCATGCACTGCTCAACTTCCTACGCGAGGAGTGCGGGGGTCTGGAAGTGCTGGTCAGAAACATGGGCATCGTCTTCCACTCCTCCCCTCTTGGCGTGATCTAGTCAGGTTAGTGGAATCTTCACTACCTCCAATTCATAAAGCCAGCCTAAAACCTGTCACCTGCCTAGAATATTCCAGGATCTCCAGACACGCATATTTGTCTTCCTGCCTCTCCACCTGCACTTATGCCCTCCCTTTCCGCCTCAAATCCTATAACCCCATCTAAAACCAACATTTCCTGAGGACACTGATTTTTCTTTTCTTTTTTTTATTAAAATAATTTTATTAGAAAGTTTATTAGAAAGTTTACATAGTTCAAGGGACAAACTGGCAGTATTTTCGACAAGAGAGGGTGTACACTTTTCAAATGACAAAGAAGATTATTTCAAATAGCAAGGTTTTAGGCCTAAAAAATTATTAAATTCATTAAAGCAAAAATGTGATATGTCATATTTTCTGGGAACTGTGAAATGATAGTAGAAACCTTAAATTTAAGAGTAAAGAACACGTAAAATGTAACTAAAGGCTTACTATATTTTTAAAATATTTTCTAAATTTTTTTAATTTTTAATTTATATCCAAGTTAGTTAGCATATGGTAGATATTTTTTTTAATTTTAATTTTTTTAAACATTGACATCCAAATTATTTAGCATATAGTGCAACAATGATTTCAGGAATAGATTCCTTAGTGCCCCTTACCCATTTAGCCCATCTCCCCTCCCACAACTCCTCCTGTAACCCTCTGTTTGTTCTCCATATTTATGAGTCTCTTATGTTTTGTCCCCCTCTCTGTTTTTACATTATTTTTGTTTCCCTTCCCTTATGTTCATGTGGTTTGTCCCTTAAAGTCCTCATATGAGTGCAGTCATATGATATTTGTCTTTCTCTGACTGATTTCACTTAGCATAATACCCTCCAGTTCCATCCACGTAGTTGCAAATGGCAAGATTTCATTCTTTTTGATTGTTGAGCAATATTCCATTGTATAGATATACCACATCTTCTTTATTCATTCATCCACTGATGGGCATTTGGGCTGTTTCCATACTTTGGCTATTGTCAATAGTGCTGCTATAAACATTGGGGTGCATATGTCCCTTCGAAATGGCACACCCGTATCCCTTGGATAAATACCTAGTGGTACAATTGCTGGGTCATGGGATGTTCTATTTTTAGTTTTTTGAGGAATCTCCATACTGTTTTCCACAGTAGCTATACCAGCTTGCATTCCCAGATGCTGCTTTTTCCATTTCCTCTGTTCACTGTAGCTTCTCTCCAGGTTGTGCTCCTCTGGAAGACTGCAACTTATTAACTAGATTCAGGACCCCCATCAGTTTGGTGTTTCTGTGGGTAAACCAGGGATAGGACTTCCTACTGTCACCTTGCTGATTTTAGTCTTCAGATGGTTTTTGCTTAAAGCTGAAAGGTCAACTCTTCCCTGAACCTCTAGCCTGCAGGCCTGCCTTGCTGATTTGGATTTGTCAGCTTCCAAAATTGTGACTCATTTCTTATAATTCCTTAAAATAAATCTCTCTCACTCACTCTTTTCCTCTCTTCCTTTATGCATGTGTACACACACACACACACACACACACACACACACACACACACCCTATCAGTTCATTTTTCTCTGGAGAGTCTAGATTGGTTAATACATATGGCAAAAGAAAAACTACTACTCTCTATTGGAATAGATGCATTAAATTGGGATTTCCAGCAGAGGAACCTATCCTAGATTATCTTGGAGGGCTCTCAAAGCCATCACATGTACCCTTATTGATAGAGGCAGAGGAAGTTTTGAGGATGAAGAGGAGTCATGTGACCATGGAAGCAGTGAGTGAACTGATGTAGCCACAAGGAAAGAAACACCTTTAGCCACCAGAAGAGGGAAGAGGTAAGGAAGAGTCTTCCCTAGAAACCAGAGAGTGCACAGCCCTGGAAGCACCTTGATTTCAGACCTCTGGCTTCTGGAGCTTCAAGAGACTAGATCGCTGTTGTTTTAACTGGGTACAGTTTGTAATCATTTGTTATGGTAGCCCCGGAAAAGTAAGATCCCCATGTTCCTTGTTTACTTAGCAGTTTGGCCACATTGGTGATTCAATGTAAGTTTTGGCAGATTACCTTAAAGATCCCCCAGGTAAAAACCTCTGGCATTTCTTCCTGGCAGCTCTCCCTAGGATTACCAGTTGTACCAAAGTATTGCTCTTGAAGAACAAAGAGTTCGGAAAGTTCTTTGCCTTCAGTCAAAGGCAAGGAACACACACACTCAGCAATTATGTCTCTCCTGCGAGTGCTCTTGGTCTCTGTCGTAGGGCTCCCACCTCTCCCTACACACAGAACATGCTATCCAGTGGGACACAGCTCTTCATGCAGTTCAAGAAGAGAGCTTACCACATGGACCTGGGTCCAGGAGCAGGTGACTTTGAAACCTCTTGCCTATCAGTGACAAGTACAGTTTCCTAAATGCAGAGCCTAAGCAAGTGTCCATGAGCTGGGAAGAGATCAGGGGGAAAGAAGTAGTGGGAACAAGAGAGGTTTTGTACAGGTTGGCTGAGTAACAAACATGTAGTAGTGGCAATATCATAATTCAGGGGGAAGCGGTTGATGGTAGAGCCATGCATAGAACATAGTGATATAACAAAAGCAGTTTACAAAATTGTTCTGTAACTTGTTCTGGAAATTCTGAAAATGCCAGAATATCTGTGGCTTCCATTTAATTTCTATCAAGAGGCCCAAGCTCCTTCCCATTGGACTCAGCAACAGCTTGCTTGGTCTTGTGTTCCAGAAAGTTAAGACTATAAACAGTAAACTGTTTAAACACAGACTATTTCAACAACTGACCTAGTTTACAAATTCTTATCCATCTCTGCCCAGGTCCCAGTCTCAATAACTCCTGCCTTAAAACTCACCTATGACTAACTCTTTACCAAAAAACAAACAACAATAACATAAACAAAAACCCAGAATCTTATAAAACCCAATTGCTCAAATTATTGAGGAGATAGTTTGGTGATTTCATTTGGTCAGTGGAACTTTTGACTGACAAGTTTCTAATAAACTCAGCTTGTGGGGTTTTCTTTTCAATCACAAAAGTTTTCCTGGTGCTTTTATGGGGATGTTCAACAGACTTGGAGGTCCAGTGATACAGCCAAAATCTCCTCATCCATTTTGGCCCAAGATCTGACATCATTAACAGTATACATCCCCAAAACCCCTGAGTACCCCTATCTGAGGTCCTCAGGTGTCATTGCCACATTAAGTAAGGTGTCTCCAACATCAAGTCTGAGTTCCCATTCCTTTTCCTTGAACTCCTTAGCTGAGATTATTTTAAATTCAATCAGTATCCTTCAAGAATTGTTCAACTTCCAATACCAATCCAACTTCTATTCAAATTCCTTGTTGGAAATCTGACTAAGCATTTATTGACAACTTATTCTTCTTTTTACCACTCATGATGTTTTCTGTCTATAAGAGGAAGCTCTTAGTAAGGTAGGGGGCCTACAGAGGTCTGAAAAGTCTACCTCTAAACTGGCCGTGAGGATAAATGAATAAAAAGTCTTACTACTCTGCCTTCCTTTCTTAGACATCTCTGCCTTCAATTGCCCATCAAAACTTTACAACAGCTTTCTTTAGTTTGCTCTGTATGAAAGAAATTGCTTCTAGCAGAAATCTTCTCACCACACTCCATCTTCCAGGGCCATTGATTTATCATTTCAATGACTGGAAATGCCTCAACTTCAGGTTGAGGGGCCCAAGACATGGGTTTTATAGAAGTAACACTTCCTACTGACGGCTAGCTAATTCCACATGGATTCACCTGCTAACTAACTCATCTACAATTCTACCTGGCAGAGGTCTGGCTTGTTATATGTATTCCCACTTAATCCCAACGCCCTCCTATGTGCCATAATATATGCCATAATTCTACCAAGGGTAATATGAACTTGCATTGGCCACTATGGTGATATTTTGATATGACAAAAATATATGATCTAAGGGGTACATTAAAAAACAGACTAAACAAACCCCTAATATTTTGGTCAACACTTTTGATTGGTATGAGTAAGCTTCAAAAAGAAATTCAGACTCAAAATTGGACATTTACAATATAGCTTAGCCAAAGCTAATGAACATGGGTCAAGCTTAAAACTGTGTATCCATTAGACTCATCATGAGCAAACACATACCATGTGTAAACCTCCTCTTTTTCCCACCCACATGCCTTCTCTAACTTCTGCCCCAACCTAGCTATGACTCCCTTTCCTTTCCCTCTAGTCTACCTGAATCATGAAAGGCTCAATAGCCGCTTAAAGTCAGACAACTGGAAACCTTAAAATAGACTTGAGGGACTTCTAGGTGGCTCAGTTGGTTGAGTGTCTGACTGTTGTTTTTTGGCTCAGGTCATGATCTCACGGATTGTGAGTTTGAACACCATGCTAGGCTCTGTGCTGGAGGTGCAGAGTTGGCTTGGGATTCTCTCTCTCTCCCTGTCTCTCTCTGCCCCTCCCCTGCTCGCTCACTCTCTATCTCAAAATAAATAAATAAACTTTACTGGCGACATAGGTAGGTAGGAAGGTAGGTAGGTAGATAGATAAAAAAAAAAAAAACAGACTTGAAATCATTGCCTGGGTCAGAATTCAGAGACATCAATGACTATCTTAATGTTTATTGAGAAACTCAAAATAGTCTTATGAAATTATAATTCTGGACTGCCAGGCTTATATTGACTTGCACACTGGTGGGCTTCTCAGATGCCAAATCTTAGATGAAAACGACTCGCTAGGATGAAACGACACAAAATGTTAGGAAACCTGAATTCTGGAGGACAGCCTATTAGGTCAACAAGGCTATCAGAATAGAAGACAAGCTCCTAAGGATCACATCAGAAACATCCCCTGTAAATACTGACTAGACTCTTCCTCAGTTTTATAAATAAGACAAAGATCAAACTATGGTCAATTCAAAGACAGATTATTAAGCAACACTTAGTATAGATGCTAAGGTCAGTCTCAGTGTAGACCTGTTTTTGTGTTTTCTCAATGAATGAAAACCTTAATAGAATATTTGACTAGGAAAAGCAAGTTAGGGTGGAAAATAACTCCCTTCCCTCAACTACAGCACGCAAAAGAATACCTTTAGAGGGGAAGAGAACAAACCCAGGATAAAACTCAGAATAAATTTAAGATTTTCCAATGTAAAAAATGACATGTTTCCCATAAAAATAATTGCTGGAGGGACGCCTGGGTGGCGCAGTCGGTTAAGCGTCCGACTTCAGCCAGGTCACGATCTCGCGGTCCGTGAGTTCGAGCCCCGCGTCGGGCTCTGTGCTGACGGCTCAGAGCCTGGAGCCTGTTTCCGATTCTGTGTCTCCCTCTCTCTCTGCCCCTCCCCTGTTCATGCTCTGTCTCTCTGTGTCTCAAAAATAAATAAACGTTGAAAAAAAAATTTTTTTAAATAAATAAATAATTGCTGGAACCATAAACAAGGAGATTCCCAGACAAGTGCACTTGTCCATACTGCAAGCAAAAGGAGGGATGGGAAAAATAATTAACTTGTATTAGCTATGAAATAAAAAGAAAAGATTAAGAAGCCTAAACAGAAAAACAGCATCCAATTTCATGTTGTACCTTTAAGTTCACGTGGAAACATTTATCTAAATATAAAGGACCACCATACGAATTTATAATTGATGTGGGTATTGGGCTGAATAGGGTCCTCAAAAAATTCATGTCAATGCTGAGCCTGTGGATGTAACCTTGTTTGGAAACTGGGTCGTCAAGTAAACATGATGTCACACTGGATTACAAGAAGGCCTTATGAAGACACTGAGGACCTCACGTAACAAGAATCCCACATAACAAGAGAGTTGGAGATTAGGGTGGTGCTTCTACAAACCAACGGGATGCCAATAATTGCTGACAACCACCAAAGCCTAGGAAGAGGCATGGAAGGATTCTTCTCTAGAGCCTTCAGAGGTACCATGGCCCTGTCAATGCCCTGCTCTTTGACTTTAATCCTCCAGAACTGAGAGAATATTTTTCTTTTCTTTTAAGCCACCCAGTCTGTGGTACTTTGTCACGGCAAACATGGAAAATGAATACAATATGGATACTACCAAAAACAGTGAACCTACCACTGTCACAGAACCTTTCCTTCCGAAGTGGACGCCAGCCCACCAATTCTGAAGTCCCATTTCCAAACACATAATTATCACTTTTGGACTTTAACAGGATAATCCTTCTTTGTGACACCTCATCTGCTCATTTAAGAGAGAAAAGCCACTCACTAAGCCAAGGGAATTGCCAGATGAAATGACCTTCCAAGAGTTCCTCTTGAAATTCCTAAAGATTTCCTTATTTATAATCAAGTTAAAATTAATTTAGACACTAACTTACCACTGCCTTATGTTTAAATTAACCCCAAATGGAGGTACTCTGGACTGCTTTGGGACAAAGAATTCCAATGACAGTAGCAGAATTATTGGAGCTGAACTCATTAAGGACTGATCCACGTACCTTGAAATTTCACAGTAACCTCAAAGACCAGAAAGCAAAGACATAAAGACCTGTAATGCAAATTATGATAGAAAATGAATCACGCCTTATAGGAATCTGAGAAATCCAATAGACAAAATTATCAATTTGTGCAGGATTTCTGAAGTATAAACACAAATAGGCATAACTGATTTTTCAGTGGTAGCAAGCCCCAATACTATCCTATCCTTAATGCCACTTTCTTTAGTCATAGACCTGTCCACTGCCTTCTTTAGCACCCTCTAGATCAGGACACCAGTGCCTGTTTATTGAGCTTGGTAAGAGATAAAGTGGTAAGAAAGTACTTATACTAGTGCAGGATTCCTCTATTATATGGATTATATCAGGGAAAGTTGGTCTCCTTGACTATGGATCTACCTGCTGATCTCTACTGTGTATTCTCACTGTCTAGTGCTCGCCTACCCTTGTTGACTTGTGTCAAACCTGTAAGACACAATCAGACAACCTCATAAGGGTATTTGGGCCAAAAGTGGGTCACTGGATGGCCCCAATGACTGTTAATGGATTTGTTCTGCAAATAAAAAAAAAAGAATAAAGGAAGGGAAGGGAAGGGAAGGGAAAGGAAAGGAAAGGAAAGGAAAGGAAAGGAAAGGAAAGGAAAGG
>NW_024421496.1:4193-6003 GCF_014898765.1 Herpailurus yagouaroundi | reverse complement strand
AGATAGCTTTGGGTAGTATTGACATTTTGACAATATTTATTCTTCCAATCCATGAGCAGGGAATGTCTTTCCATTTCTTTAAATCTTCTTCAATTACCTTCATAAGCTTTCTATAGTTTTCAGCATACAGATCCTTTACATCTTTGGTTAGATTTATTCCTAGGTATTTTATGCTTCTTGGTGCAATTGTGAATGGGATCAGTTTCTTTATTTGTCTTTCTGTTGCTTCATTGTTAGTGTATAAGAATGCAACTGATTTCTGTACATTGATTTTGTATCCTGCAACTTTGCTGAATTCATGTATCAGTTCTAGCAGACTTTTGGTGGAGTCTGTCGGATTTTCCATGTATAATATCATGTCATCTGCAAAAAGCGAAAGCTTGACTTCATCTTTGCCAATTTTGATGCCTTTGATTTCCTTTTGTTGTCTGATTGCTGATGCTAGAACTTCCAGCACTATGTTAAACAACAGCGGTGAGAGTGGGCATCCCTGTCGTGTTCCTGATCTCAGGGAAAAAGCTCTCAGTTTTTCCCCGTTGAGGATGATGTTAGCTGTGGGCTTTTCATAAATGGCTTTTATGATCTTTAAGTATGTTCCTTCTATCCCGACTTTCTCAAGGGTTTTTATTAAGAAAGGGTGCTGGATTTTGTCAAAGGCCTTTTCTGCATCGATTGACAGGATCATATGGTTCTTCTCTTTTTTTTTGTTAATGTGATGTATCACGTTGATTGATTTGCGAATGTTGAACCAGCCCTGCATCCCAGGAATGAATCCCACTTGATCATGGTGAATAATTCCTTTTATATGCCGTTGAATTCGATTTGCTAGTATCTTATTGAGAATTTTTGCATCCATATTCATCAGGGATATTGGCCTGTAGTTCTCTTTTTTTACTGGGTCTCTGTCTGGTTTAGGAATCAAAGTAATACTGGCTTCATAGAATGAGTCTGGAAGTTTTCCTTCCCTTTCTATTTCTTGGAATAGCTTGAGAAGGATAGGTATTATCTCTGCTTTAAACGTCTGGTAGAACTCCCCTGGGAAGCCATCTGGTCCTGGACTCTTATTTGTTGGGAGATTTTTGATAACCGATTCAATTTCTTCGCTGGTGATGGGTCTGTTCAAGCTTTCTATTTCCTCCTGATTGAGTTTTGGAAGCGTGTGGGTGTTCAGGAATTTGTCCATTTCTTCCAGGTTGTCCAATTTGTTGGCATATAATTTTTCATAGTATTCCCTGATAATTGTTTGTATCTCTGAGGGATTGGTTG
Source organism: Herpailurus yagouaroundi (assembly GCF_014898765.1). NCBI lineage: Eukaryota > Metazoa > Chordata > Mammalia > Carnivora > Felidae > Herpailurus > Herpailurus yagouaroundi. The sequence goes on along the minus strand of NW_024421496.1, from coordinate 4,737 downwards.
TAATAATTCCATTTTCATTCATGATTTTATCTATTTGGGTCATCTCCCTTTTCTTTTTGAGAAGCCTGGCTAGAGGTTTGTCAATTTTGTTTATTTTTTCAAAAAACCAACTCTTGGTTTCGTTGATCTGCTCTACAGTTTTTTTAGATTCTATATTGTTTATTTCTGCTCTGATCTTTATTATTTCTCTTCTTCTGCTGGGTTTAGGCTGCCTTTGCTGTTCTGCTTCTATTTCCTTTAGGTGTGCTGTTAGATTTTGTTTTTGGGATTTTTCTTGTTTCTTGAGATAGGCCTGGATTGCAATGTATTTTCCTCTCAGGACTGCCTTCGCTGCGTCCCAAAGCGTTTGGATTGTTGTATTTTCATTTTCGTTTGTTTCCATATATTTTTTAATTTCTTCTCGAATTGCCTGGTTGACCCACTCATTCTTTAGTAGGGTGTTCTTTAACCTCCATGCTTTTGGAGGTTTTCCAGACTTTTTCCTGTGGTTGATTTCCAGCTTCATAGCATTGTGGTCTGAAAGTATGCATGGTATGATTTCAAT
>NW_024421496.1:3680-4093 GCF_014898765.1 Herpailurus yagouaroundi | reverse complement strand
TATTTTCATTTTCGTTTGTTTCCATATATTTTTTAATTTCTTCTCGCATTGCCTGGTTGACCCACTCATTCTTTAGTAGGGTGTTCTTTAACCTCCATGCTTTTGGAGGTTTTCCAGACTTTTTCCTGTGGTTGATTTCCAGCTTCATAGCATTGTGGTCTGAAAGTATGCATGGTATGATTTCAATTCTTGTAAACTTATCAAGGGCTGTTTTGTGACCCAGTATATGATCTATCTTGGAGAATGTTCCATGTGCACTCGAGAAGAAAGTATATTCTGTTGCTTTGGGATGCAGAGTTCTAAATATATCTGTCAATTCCATCTGATCCAATGTCTCCTTCAGGGCCCTTGTTTCTTTATTGACCGTGTGTCTAGATGATCTATCCATTTCTGTAAGTGGGGTGTTAAAGTCC
>NW_024421496.1:3239-3580 GCF_014898765.1 Herpailurus yagouaroundi | reverse complement strand
ATGTTTATGAGTAATTGTTTTATATATTTGGGCGCTCCGATATTCGGTGTATAGACATTTATAATTGTTAGCTCTTCCTGATGGATAGACCCTGTCACTATTATATAATGTCCTTCTTCATCTCTTGTTACAGCCTTTAATTTAAAGTTTAGTGTGTCTGATAGAAGTATGGCTACTCCAGCTTTCTTTTGGCCTCCAGTAGCATGATAAATAGTTCTCCATCCCCTCACTCTCAATCTAAAGGTGTCCTCAGGTCTAAAATGAGTCTCTTGTAGACAGCAAATAGATGGGTCTTGTTTTTTTTATCCATTCTGATACCCTATGTCTTTTGGTTGGCGCAT
>NW_024421496.1:0-3139 GCF_014898765.1 Herpailurus yagouaroundi | reverse complement strand
TTGTTTTATATATTTGGGGGCTCCTGTATTTGGTGCATAGACATTTAAAATTGTTAGCTCTTCATGATGGATAGACCCTGTAATTATTATATTATGCCCTTCTTCATCTCTTGTTACAGCCTTTAATTTAAAGTCTAGTTTGTCTGATATAAGTATGGCTACTCCAGCTTTCTTTTGGCTTCCAGTAGCATGATAAATAGTTCTCCATCCCCTCACTCTCAATCTAAAGGTGTCCTCAGGTCTAAAATGAGTCTCTTGTAGACAGCAAATAGATGGGTCTTGTTTTTTTATCCATTCTGATACCCTATGTCTTTTGGTTGGCGCATTTAATCCATTTACATTCAGTGTTATTATAGAAAGATATGGGTTTAGAGTCATTGTGATGTCTGTATGTTTTATGCTTGTAGTGATGTCTCTGGTACTTTGTCTCACAGGGTCCCCCTTAGGATCTCTTGTAGGGCTGGTTTAGTGGTGACAAATTCCTTCAGTTTTTGTTTGTTTGGGAAGACCTTTATCTCTCCTTCTATTCTAAATGACAGGCTTGCTGGATAAAGGATTCTCGGCTGCATATTTTTTCTGTCTAGCACACTGAAAATCTCGTGCCAATTCTTTCTGGCCTGCCAAGTTTCAAAAGAGAGATCAGTCACGAGTCTTATAGGTCTCCCTTTATATGTGAGGGCACGTTTACCCCTTGCTGCTTTCAGAATTTTCTCTTTATCCTTGTATTTTGCCAGTTTCACTATGATATGTCGTGCAGAAGATCGATTCAAGTTACGTCTGAAGGGAGTTCTCTGTGCCTCTTGGATTTCAATGCCTTTTTCCTTCCCCACTTCAGGGAAGTTCTCAGCTATTATTTCTTCAAGTACCCCTTCAGCACCTTTCCCTCTCTCTTCCTCCTCTGGGATACCAATGATGCGTATATTATTTCTTTTTAGTGTATCACTTAGTTCTCTAATTTTCCCCTCATACTCCTGGATTTTTTTATCTCTCTTTTTCTCAGCTTCCTCTTTTTCCATAACTTTATCTTCTAGTTCACCTATTCTCTCCTCTGCCTCTTCAATCCGAGCCGTGGTGGTTTCCATTCTGTTATGCATTTCGTTTAAAGCGTTTTTCAGCTCCTCGTGACTGTTCCTTAGTCCCTTGATCTCTGTAGCAAGAGATTCTCTGCTGTCAGCTATACTGTTCTCAAGGCCAGCGATTAATTTTATGACTATTATTCTAAATTCACTTTCTGTTATATTATTTAAATCCTTTTTGATCAGCTCATTAGCTGTTGTTATTTCCTGGAGATTCTTCTGAGGGGAATTCTTCCGCTTGGTCATTTTGGATAGTCCCTGGCGTGGTGAGGACCTGCAGGGCACTTCCCCTGTGCTGTGGTGTATAACTGGAGTTGGTGGGCGGAGCCGCAGTCAGACCTGATGTCTGCCCCCAGCCCACCGCTGTGTCAACAGTCAGACTGGTGCGTGCCTTCTCTTCCCCTCTCCTAGGGGCGGGATTCACTGTGGGTTGGGGTGGCCTGTCTGGGCTACTTGCACACTGCCAGGCTTGTGATGCTGGGGATCTGGCGTCTTAGCTGGGGTGGGTAGGCAAGGTGCAAGGGGGCAGGAGGGGCAGGCTTAGCTTGCTTCTCCTTAGGTGTTCCACTTCAGGAGGGGCCCTGTGGCAGCAGGAGGGAGTCAGATCCGCTGCCGGAGGTTTGGCTCTGCAGAAGCGCAGAGTTGGGTGTTTGCGTGGAGCGAGCAAGTTCCCTGGCAGGAACTGGTTCTCTTTGGGATTTTGGCTGGGGGATGGGGTGGGGGAGATGGCGCTGGCGAGCGCCTTTGTTCCCCACCAAACTCAGCTCTCTCGTCCGGGGGCTCAGCAGCTCTCCTTCCCTTTGTCCACCAGCCTTCCCGCTTTCTGAGCAGAGCTGTTAACTTATAACCTCCCAGAAGCTAAGTCGCGCTTGCTGTCGGAACACAGTCCGTCAGGCCCCTCCGCTTTTTGCAAGCCAGACTCGGGGGCTCTGCTTGGCCGGCGAGCCGCCCCTCCGCCCCGGCTCCCTCCCGCCAGTCCGTGGAGCGCGCACCGCCTCGCCGCCCTTCCTACCCTCTTCCGTGGGCCTCTAGTCTGCGCTTGGCTCTGGCGACTCCGTTCTGCTAATCCTCTGGCGGTTTTCTGGGTTATTTAGGCAGGTGTAGGTGGAATCTAAGTGATCAGCAGGACGCGCGGTGAGCCCAGCGTCCTCCTACGCCGCCATCTTCCCTCTCTATATCTAAACCATAAATTCTTTATCCATTCGTCAGTTGATGGACATTTAGGCTCTTTCTATAATTTGGCTATTGTTGAGAGTGCTGCTATCAACATTGGGGTACAAGTGCCCCTATGCATCAGCACTCCTGTATCCCTTGGCTAAATTCCTAGCAGTGCTACTGCTGGGTCAGAGGGTAGGTGTATTTTTATCTTTTTGAGGAACCTCCACACTGTTTTCCAGAGCAGCTGCACCAGTTTGCATTTCCACCAACACTGCAAGAGGGTTCCCGTTTCTCCACTCCTCTCTAGCATCTATACTTTCCTGATTTGTTCATTTTGGCCACTCTGACTGGCGTGAGGTGATATCTGAGTGTGATTTTGATTTGTATATCCCTGATGAGGAGCGACATTGAACATCTCGTCATGTGCCTGTTGGCCATCTGGGTGTCTTCTTTAGAAAAGCGTCTATTCATGTTTTCTGCCCATTTCTTCACTGGATTATTTGTGTTTCAGGTGTGGAGTTTGGTGAGCTCTTTATAGATTTTGGATACTAGCCCTTTGTCTGATATGTCATTTGCAAATGTCTTTTCCCATTCATTTAGCTGCCTTTTAGTTTTGTTGATTGTTTCCTTTGCAGTGCAGAAGCTTTTTATCTTCATGAGGTCCCAATAGTTCATTTTGTTTTTAATTCCCTTGCCTTTGGGGATGTGACAAGTAAGAAATTGCTACAGCTGAGGTCAGAGAGGATTTTTTCCTGCTTTCTCCTCTAGGGTTTTGATGGTTTCCTGTCTCACATTCAGGTCCTTGATCCATTTTGAGTTTATTTCTGTGAATGGTGTAAGAAAGTGGTCTAGTTTCATCCTTCTGCATGTTGCTGTCCAGTTCTCCCAGCACCATTTGTTAAAGA
>NW_024421495.1:0-6114 GCF_014898765.1 Herpailurus yagouaroundi | reverse complement strand
TCAACACCCAAAAAACAAATAATCCAGTGAAGAAATGGGCAAAAGACATGAATAGACACTTCTCCAAAAAACATTTAGATGGCTTACAGACACATGAAAATCAAAGCCACAATGAAAATACAAATCAAAACCACAATAAGATACCACCTCACACCTGTCAGAATGGCTAACATTAACAACTCAGGCAACAACAGATGTTGACAAGGATGTGGAGAAAGAGGATCTCTTTTGTATTGTTGGTGGGAATGCAAGCTGGTGCAGCCACTCTGGAAAACAGTATGGAGGTTCCTCAAAAAACTAAAATTAGAACTACTCTACAACCCAGCAATTGCACTACTAGGCACTTATCCATGGGATACAGGTGTGCTGTTTCGAAGGGACACATGCACCCCCATTTTTATAGCAGCACTATCAACAATAGCCAAAGTATGGAAAGAGCCCAAATGTCCATCGATGGATGAATGGATAAAGAAGATGTGGTGTATATACACAATGGAGTATTACTCGGCAATCAAAAAGAATGAAATCTTGCCATTTGCAAGTCTGTTGATGGAACTGGAGGGTATTATGCTAAGTGAAATTAGTCAGTCAGAGAAAGACAAAAATCATATGAGTTCACTCATATGAGGACTTTAAGAGACAAAACAGATGAACATAAGGGAAGGGAAACAAAAATAATATAAAAACAGGGAGGGGGACAAAACAGAAGAGACTCATAAATATGGAGAACAAACTGAGGGTTGCTGGAGGGGTTGTGGGAGGGGGGATGGGCTAAATGGGTAAGGGGCATTAAGGAATCTACTGAAATCATTGCTTCACTATATACTAATTTGGATGTAAATTTTAAAAAATAAAAAATAAAATTTTTAAAAAAGAGAGAAGGATTATTTGTGATTCTGCTGAATTTGCACCTTGTTAGAAGATTCTGTGTCGCTATAGAGCTGCTCTACCAGAGTTCACAAAAACACTTGCAGAAGGAATCTAATAGTACACAACACTAGACTCACATAGTTCTTTGACCCCTGTAAGGCAGAACCACCATTGTTACAGGTATGTTTGTGACCAGTAGAAAGTGATGGATTTGAAATTTTGAAAAGCTGAGAAAGCAACCAGACTCTTTTACTTCTAATTATTTCTCTCTGACTTGGACAGTTTCCAAACCTCTTTACACCTCTATTTCCTCATTTTTAGAGTGAGATAATAGTCATACCTACCTCACTATATGGTTCTTCTTATTAAAGGAGATAATTAGTTAAAGCTTTAAGAAAGATGATTTATTAAGCAAAATGTTTAATGAATTCCTGTTGTTGCTGCTTTGTTATGTGAGACAGAACAGTAAACAGGCAATTGCAACTGAGTGCATTGTGCATTGATAGTTCAGCATACAAAGCCACAGGAGGGACATGTAACCTAATCTTAGAGATCAGGATGGGCTTCCTGGAGGAAGTGATTCCTAAGCCAAGGCCTGAACGATGAATAAAACACCTATAGCATTCAACTATCTATACCACTCTACAATTGCATGCTCAACTTTATGTGTGACAGCATTTTTTCATAAGGTTCCAAGAAATGTTTTTCATGGAATTCGTCTTTGTGAACCCATTCTTTATCCATAACATGACACACACAACTCTGTCCCCAAACAAAACTCACTTCCACCCTGACCCAGTATTCTTGGGAGGTTTTAAATATAAGATAGATGCTTTTAGCATGGAATTATAAATTCACAAAGTGATTAAAATACGAAAATAAAATGTAAACTATCAAGTCAGTAATTTCACGTTGAAACTGAAATTTCCCAATCTCATCAAATGACTAAAGGTATTTTGGATCAGTTTTTAAATTTTTGCCAGCGCCTCGGTTGTAGTCATTAATCTCCAGGCTTCTCAGTGCCCACAGACAATGCTGTTATACAGAGCGTGTCCTCAACTACATGCTCAAGTTATTTTAGAATCTGCCCATTATCACCTAATGAGGGCAAAAGAAACAAACTATATTCCCATGTCTTTGACATATACCATCTTAATTTTATTTTTTCTCCCTTCTTTTTCATTTTATTGTTATATATACTTTCTTGCTAGTATTGTTTAATGTGTATTAATCTTACCTTCAATTTTGCCTGCTTTTTCACCTTGCTCAAATGGATTGTAAGCTTGTTGAGGACAGGAACCATGAAGGGCTGTTGCATCCAACCCCACAGACTGGGTGTGCCCTGCTTAAGTCCAGTGGGCACCATCCTCAGTACACAGTATGAATGCCGACTGGGGCTGAGCAATGTAGCATCCCTGGGGCTCCATGCAAAAGTTCTTTTGAATTTTCTTAGCGTATCTAAGAAAGTCAGTCTAATCAATATCAATTGTTTAATTGATTTTTGATTGTTTGAAGGCACAAGCTCATGCTTTACGTTTTTATAATCAACAAGCATTTAAAATATTTCATGAGCTTTTCATCTCTAGTATTTGAATATTTCTTTTTGAATAATCTATAATCCATTTTAAATCATCAGAATAAATGTTAGACCAGTATTAAAACATTTGAACAAATGTATTTGTTGAGGACCTAGGTCTCTATGTCAACATAAAATTTTATTTTGAATTAATAAATGTATTTGTATCTGTCCCAGTAATAAATCCATTATATTAAATAAGACTTGGATATTAAGAGCACACATTTACCAGATTTTTATTTTTCCTTGTAACACCTCAAAAAATATTCTTTGGTTATTTTAAAACAGTGACTAAGGCAAAACCCCTCTTTGAATATATATTTCATTTTAAAATAAACAATCTAACCAATGTGTTTTGAACTAGCACCAAAATGGATAAATCTGGAAATAACAGCTACATGATAAAATGTACTACTGCTTGGTGGTTTCTTTCTTTTGGCTGATTTCATGATTTACTCTATTTTCTCCAAAATTGACTAAAGGGAGGTTTTTCTAAGAGGAAGTAGAACGCAACAATCACATAAAATTCAGAACTTAAAACGTAAATGACCTCAGATAGAGCTCACAGATTCACATTATAAAGGATGCTTGCTATAAATTATTTTGTAAAAAACAAATGCTATAATGACTTTACATTTGGAATCAATTGAAATGCACAAGTGCTTTTAGGTTGACTTTTGAACCCCTCTGATTTGTGGCACAGATAAGAGTAAACGATGGACTAATTAATTCGTGCACAGTTTCTTGGCAAGTTAACGAATATGGTAAAGTAAATAGTTGGCTATTATTGCAGGCCACATTAAGTGCATTAAGCACTTTAAACTCTTTGTTCAAATCTGAGGGCCTGTCACTGGTACTTGAGGAATGTTTCCAGCTTCTTAGTCTTCCTTAACACTGGGGTTTCAAGACAGGGCCTTATTGATTGTCCATGTTGCAATAAACTTTGGCTCTTTTTTATGTCCCCTAACCTCAACTCTTTGCAGGGCTGTAGCCTTGCCTTAATTGCTGCTTCCTACAAGTGAATTTTAAGTTTCTAATTCCGATCAAGAGATCAGCTCACTCTTCCTAGAGCTGCTCCTCGCCTGACTGAATATGCATGTGCGTGCACACACATGTAATTTTGCTTGTGTGTTTGTGTTTGTCATTACAGATTATAGGGAAAAGAGTAGAACTAAGATGAATCATCTGCTTCCTATACGTACTTCCTGTAAGGTACTCCCTTGCTTTATTTTCTTTAAACTTCATGATTTATAAATAGAAAGTCTACTTGCCCAATTAAAGCATATATAAGGAATATACATAAGGAAACAAATGAGACAGAGAGGTCAACATTGGTTAGTCAAGGTGACACAAACAGGGCCTGAGCTTATGCACAGGATGCCATACCCATTTTCCTGGGAATGTCTTCCAGTTTTCAACTTGCAGCAGAATCTCTGCAGGCACTTGTTTAAAATGTACATTTATGGTTCCCACCCCTCCCTGCTTCGTGGAAACCTAGGGATAGGTCCCAGAAACACTGTTCTAGTGTATCCAGAAAGTTCAAGAAATGTTCTTTCTTTAAATGATCAAGAAATACCGGACTAAAGGATCTGAAAACCCAAATGACTTTTCCACTTGAAGTATAGTTTTATGGAAAGTGTCAGGCACCTGAAAATAAGGGTTTATGGTGACAAATGTCTTTTCAGGACTGATTATGGCTTTATGCAAAGTTGATGCCAATAAATCTTTTCTACAAAGCCCAAGTCTCAGTCCCAGCTGGCAGTAAATCATTTTCCCTGGCACCACAATTCCAAAAGGAAAGCCAGTGAGGACAATATTATGAATGTTGCTTTCCTGGCACTAGCAATCTAAAGATTAGTTGCATTGGCATAACTTTTCTCTCATGACCTGTTTTTAAATTAAGAATAGAAAAATACAATCATTTATCTATGTAGAAAATTATAAAGACTGGAAATGAGGAAATAAACCAGAGTCTAAAATATCCAAAGGGAAATCAGTATTCTATGCATTAAATGAGCAGGCTTTTTAAAAAATTAGGAATACAGTAGAGATATAGCACATTAACATTCAATGAGACACCAAAAGAAAAGAATGTTAAATTACAAAAAGGACCTTATTAACCTACTACTTAGGACTGATTGAGGTTATTATGAATCTTTAAAGCTTTTTTTCTTCTAAAAGAGATTCTTAATTTTCCTCACTGTTTCACCTTAAGTATGGTTTTAAATAAGGCCTACTATTTTTTTTAAAGCCTATAATTGCCAGAATCTCAATCTATGTTACATTTCTTGAATAAATTCACCATTAAGGAAAAAAGTGTTTCTGCACTGCCATTTAGTTAAAAAAAAAAAAACAACAAAGAAGAAGAAGAAAAGAAAAAGTGAAGTTTTAAAACAGCTGGTAGCAAAGACAGGCATCAGAATGCCAAGTAATAGCTGACCAGGAGAGCAGCTAATATCAACAAGAGATGGAGGGAGGAAGGAAGCTGTTCCATTGATTATAGAAAAGAAAGAATATGGTTCTTTAGGGAGGAGGGGAGAATGTGATTTCCAGATTGATTCAGCCCATCTAAAAAAAATCATGAGGGCCACCTGGGTGGCTCAGTCAGTTAAGTGTCGGACCTCTGCCCTGGTCATGATTACAGTCAATGAGTTCAAGTCCTGCATCAGGCTCTGTGCTGGCAGCTTAGAGCCTGAAGCCTGTTTCGGATTCTGTGTCTCCCTATCTCTCTGCTCTTTCCCCACTCATGCTCTCTCTCTCAAAAATAAATAACCATTAAAAAAATTTTTTTAATTAAAAAATCATAAAATGTGCATAATCGTATCAGCTTTTGTGTGAGTCAAGCACATGAACCTAAGAGGTAAAGGAAGTTTTCTTGATTAATGCTGATTGAAACTAGAGAATACAGTCTAATTTAGAGACTTGTCTAATTATCTGATTATGGATACATGAGAATTAGTTGAAAATATAATCATTTTTTCTTTACTTTTCAACAAATATCTTTTAAAATGTGTAACAGGATAATTTTACCAAACTAAACCAAAACTGGAAGCATCACAATTCCAGACTTCAAGCTGTATTACAAAGCTGTAATCATCAAGACAGTATGGTACTGGCACAAAAACAGACACTCAGATCAGTGGAACAGAATAGAGAACCCAGAAATGGACCCACAAATGTATGGCAAGCTAATCTTTGACAAAGCAGGAAAGAATATCCATTGGAAAAAAAGTCTCTTCAGCAAATGGTGTTGGGAAATCTGGACAGCGACATGCAGAATAGTAAGTCTGGATTATTTACACCATACACAAAAATAAACTCAAAATGGATGAAAGACCTAAATAATGAAAGACAGGAAACCATCAAAATCCTAGAGGAGAAAACAGACAACAATCTCTTTGACCTGGTCTCCTGACCAGCAACTTCTTACTGGACATTTCTCTGGAGTCAAGGCAAAAGCAAAAATGAACTAGTGGGACCTCAACAAGATATAAATGTTCTCTACAGTGAAGGAAACAATCAACAAAACTAAAAGGCAACTGACGGAATGGGAGGAGATATTTTCAAATGACATATCAGATAAAGGGTTAGTATCCAAAATATACAAAGAACTTAACAAATTCAACACCCAAAAAACAAATAATCCAGTGAAGAAATGGGCAAAAGAC
>NW_024421494.1:0-1028 GCF_014898765.1 Herpailurus yagouaroundi | reverse complement strand
CGCAGTCGGTTAAGCGTCCGACTTCAGCCAGGTCACGATCTCACGGTCCGTGAGTTCGAGCCCCGCGTCAGGCTCTGGGCTGATGGCTCGGAGCCTGGAGCCTGTTTCCGATTCTGTGTCTCCCTCACTCTCTGCCCCTCCCCCGTTCATGCTCTGTCTCTCTCTGTCCCAAAAATAAATAAACGTTGAAAAAAAAATTAAAAAAAAAAAAATGTCAATTTCATCCAAAAAACACCTTGACAGAAATATCCAGAATGTTTGACCAAGTATTTGGGCACTGAGGCTTTGGCAAGTTGACACACAAATTAACTATCATAGTTAAACAGAATTCTAAGAAGTTAGTTATGGATGAAATGCTATGAGCAATTTAATGGAATGAATAGTGACACCTCCCCGCCAAGACATATGTCCATATCCTAAACTGAAACTTATGAATATTACCTTAAGTGGCAAAAAGATAAGATTAAGTTGAGGATCTTGAAAGGAGTTTATTCTCAATTATCTGCGTGCAATCATATGTATCATGAGAGAAAGTCAGAGAAAGTTTTTGTGACACAGGAGAAGACAATGTGAAGACGGGAGAGAGAGAGACGCAACCTGAAGCCAACAGCCACCAGAAGCTGGAAAAGGCAAGAGATGGGTTCTCTAGAGCCTCTATAGGGAGTACAGCCCTACCAACACCTTGATTTTGGACTTTAGGCCTCCAGAAGTGTGAGAAAATTAATTTATGTTGTCTTAAACCACCCACGTTGGGACAAATTGTTATAGCAGCCACAGGAAACTAAGCACCTTACACATCACATGCAAAAGTGACCAAAAAGAAAAAAAAAAAAAAAAAAAAGGAATATCCCCATTGTAGTTAGTCATGTTGCTGTAGAAAATAGCTTGGTGTGCTTGGAAAAGTATGAGATTCTGCTATAGTCTAACTGAATTACATTAGAAAAGCCACCTTTCAATTTCCCTATCTCTAAAATGGGGGAGGGGGCGCCTGGGTGGCGCAGTCGGTTAAGCGTCCGACTTCAGCCAGG
>NW_024421493.1:0-4525 GCF_014898765.1 Herpailurus yagouaroundi | reverse complement strand
TCTCTCTCTCTCTCTCTCTCTCTCTCTCTCCCTCCCTCCCTCCCTCCCTCCCTCCCTCTCCCTCAAAAAATAAGGAAACACTTTAAAAAAATGTTTGTATTGAAGATTTGAGAATCATTATTACCTAAAACTTAGCAAAGTAGTGTCACAAAGTTGAGTGGAAAGAGCACAATGTTTGGAGTAAGAAGCCCTCCAGGTGGGCTTAGCTCCCACCTGTGTCCTTACTGCTGAGTAATGGGAGGCCAGTGACCCCACCCCCTGGTTCTTTATCTCCACTGTGGAGGTAAGAGCAGCTTTGCCAAGTTGTGAGGACTCCGTGAATTGAATGCTTAGTCAGGTCCGAGGCTCAAAAGGCCCTCGAAGCTTGTCAGCATTTATTGTACGCTGATGTCATCCCGTACACATGAGGACACCAGAGTACATACGTGGTCCTCCAACTTTTTGGAATGTGCAGTAAGACCATTTCCTCCTGGGGGCGCCTGGTGGCTCAGTCAGTTAAGCATCCAACTTCGGTTCAGGTCATGATCTCACAGCTCGTGAGTTCGAGCTCTGTGCTGACAGCTCAGATCCTGGAGCCTGCTTGGGATTCTGTGTCTCCCTCTCTCGCTGCCCCTCTCCTGTTCGCACTCTGTTTCTCTCTCTGTCTCTCTCTAACATGAATAAACGTTAAATTTTTTTTTTTTAATACCATTTCCTCCCAGTTAAATCTCACTCTAGTAGGTAAAGCAGACGAAAGCTGAGGGACCAGTATTATCCAACTCATCTCCCATTTCCTCTCTTTACTTTAGAGGGCACAGGCCTCCCGGGACTGGGGCTTGGTGACCCCTGTGCCAGGTGATTGCTAAGCTCCAGTTTGGCTCTTAGGTTAAACATATCAATGAGTCTTGTCCTGTTCTCTCTGTCAGTTTGTACTGAGACAAGACTTTTCAGGTTTAACTTGAATTTATGTGTGGTTTACTCAGATGATGTTTCGAATGAGAAGCAGATTAGCCCTGTTCTTCATCATCTAACATTTCTCGGCTAACTATTCTACGTGCGGTTACCCTTAGGAACTTGACACTGGTTATTTGTCTTATGACTCTTGTCTTCCTACTATTGAAGCCACATAGATTTATTGTAACAGGAAAAGAAGTACAGATGACAGGAGAGTTTAAAGATTAGTGTTATTAATAACACACTGTGCATAGACCAGTGATATTCTGGACCATTCACTGATGATCTTATGCCATATGGGACTAAGCGGACCATGTTTGCTTCAGAGCTAGACGAAACTGGCCCCTGAGAAAAGAAACTGAACAGTATCTAGTCACAGTGATAACGACTTGAGTGGTTTGGTTTTCGTCTCTCAAGCAGCATGGCTCTTGAGATGTACTGTAGAAGGAAGCGGATCTTTTTGCGGTTGGTTTAATAACTGCGTGTGAGTTTTTAGAATACCTTGATTGTTTTTGAAAGAAACTGTTGCTTCCACCCATGGGTATGGGTTGTGGATGGGTGTGTATTCTCTACTGTGTTGCATTCATGAGATAAGGGCTGCTTCTGGGTGAGAGCTGCCTCTGTCTTGTTGCCTTTCGAGTAGTAAATGTTAATGAAGGCTTATTTCACCGCAGGATATCCCAGAAGCTCCTGAGAGACTGATGACGGACACCATTAATGAGCCCATCTTGCTATGTCGATTTCCCGTAGAGATCAAGTCCTTCTACATGCAGCGATGTCCTGAGGATTCCCGCCTTACAGAATCTGTCAGTTTGTGATTCAGATCATAATTTTGCTCCTTAAGGGGGTGGGGACTACCACTGGAATAAGATACAGCTCATGGCAAATGCTGCATTGTACATCTAGAATGGCAATATTTAAAGAAGTGGGTTTTGTCTTCTGATTGGGTTTAACATTTCTTGTTAAATTACAGGATTTGAATATTACATCCGTAGTGCTCTGTTAGCTGTAAGAGCTTCATTGTGGTTTTCGTTGAAACTAGAGCCATGTCATGACTGACAGCTTGGTAGTAACTGCATTTTATTTACTTGTTTTTAAAGGTGGATGTGTTGATGCCAAATGTTGGTGAGATTGTGGGAGGCTCAATGCGTATCTGGGATAGTGAAGAAATGCTGGCGGGTTATAAAAGGGAAGGGATTGACCCCACTCCCTACTACTGGTACACAGATCAGGTAAGAACAGTTTTGTTTTGGTTTTTACACTCTTAAATGTTTTCATTATAATAGTTCTGTATAAATTGAAACCTAAAAGGCGAGAAGTCAGTGTGGTACTTTGGTGTTTGAACGAGCTATATTCAGCTTGATGTTCTAATAGTGTGGCATGGGATTATTACTAGTTTTACCGTTGTCCAATAATATGTGCACTTCATTTGAAAAGCTACTAGCTGCTGGCCTTGTCATTGCTACTAAAATTTTAAAAAATTGTTGTTAGATTCTACCAGCATCTAGGCTAGCTTGCATTTCCCTCTGATAAACAGGGACGTTGACTTAGTTAAAAGTTTGAAATCTCTTCTTTTCAGGGTGACACTTAACCCCTGGTTTATTTTTCATACCAAATCATTTCCACACACGTGGCCTATGAAAGCAAATAGAATAAGAGTTCAATTCTAGGGGCGCTTGGGTGGCTCAGTTGGTTGAGCGTCTGACTTCGGCTCAGGTCATGATCTCACCGTTTGTGAGTTGAAGCCCTGCATTGGGCTGTGTGCTGACAGTGCAGAGCCTGCTTCGGATCCCTCGCCCCTCTCTCTGCTTCTCTCTCTCTCTCTCTCTCTCTCTCTCTCTCTCACAAATAACATATAAAAAAATTAAAAATAGAGTTGAATTCTTAACCACGATAAGTGAACTCATTTCACAGTAGAAAAATTTTAATATCTTAGACAAAATTTTAAACATCTGTTCTTTTTTTTTAAACAGAGAAAATATGGCACATGTCCTCATGGCGGATATGGCTTGGGCTTGGAACGATTCTTGACCTGGATTCTGAATAGGTATCACATCCGAGACGTATGCTTATACCCACGATTTGTCCAGCGTTGCAAACCATAACTGATTCCTCCAGAAACATTAAGCAAAGAATACAGTTTATGAAAGGAACAGACTGCCTCTTTCAAAAAAAAAGCCAAAATCTTCCCTTTTTTATTCCATTCATGTTTATCTATTTCTTTTTTCTCTACCACCAAAAGCAATCCAAATCATTTGAATATCAAGTAACATCCATATTGTCTTTGGTTTTTTTTGGTATTGTCATTTAAAAAAACAATATCCATCAGAAAGTTTGGGGGAAACATGTGGCATGTAACACTACAGTTATAAATCCATTTCAGCATTTTTATCTAATTATAGGTTATAATTTTTGCATCATTTATGCCGCATATATACTTAAACAGGTTTTAATTATGGACTAAGACATTCCAGTAACTTAATCGTTTCGTCCTGTTAAGTGTAACTGGAATTCTTTAATTTATGTCATTTTATTGTATCCATGAGTTAGAACATCTTGGGGGAAAATTAACAGTGTGGTGTAAAAATCTGCTAGTATTAGAACAATGTGATTCAATAATAGATACTGGAATCAAACACACTTTTGCATTGGTTATTAATCTTTTCTAATTGTGTAGAGCTGCTTATAATTCTGAAGCATATGAATTGGTGTGGAAGAATTTGTAAAAATGGAATTGCCCTAAACAATTTGAAGCTACGGCAAAAAAAATTTTTTTTTTTTGCTTCCTAGCGTTAGGTTAAGCTAAAGAGGCAGTGAGCTTCCCTCTTTCCTGGTAATTTCTAAGTAATTAAGAATAAAGAAATTCCGAAAGAATTTGCAGCTGGAATCTTAATGACAATTGTACGTGGCTGTCTGAGTCTTCCCACACTGTGTCTTTAGATCTAATCTGTGTTACCTTATTAACTCCTAGCAGGCTTATTGAATGCCTTCATTTCAGATTTGGTTAATTTCTCTCCCAAAATGCATGTCATGTATTCTCAATAGGCTGTATTCCCAGCAATCAATAAATGGACACACATAAAAACTATTTGCTGGCTTAATTTTTCTAAAGCTGAACATCTCAGTCTTACATTAGTTCATGCCTTTTTCTTTTTTGTCAATCTTTTTATTTTTCATAATGTGTATATGGGACGTTAGATATTACCAAATTTAGTAGGTATTATTAAAATTACATAATAGTGAAGAGGAACAAGTTTTAAAAATTAGATGTGGGTTCTAGTTAAGTTTTGTAATCTTTGTTATTTTTGGACACATTAGATTATCTCCTATTTTGCAATTAAGTGAAATGACAGATGGAAATAGGGCATTTGTAGTATATTTGGCCTGTGGGGCGCCTGGCCTGCTCAGTCGGTTGTGTCTGACTCTTGATTTGGGCTCAGCTCATGATCTCATGGTTCGTGAGTTTGAGCCCCACATTGGGCCCTGCACTGACAGTGTGGAGCCTGCTTGGGATTTTCTCTTTCTCTCTCTGTCTACCCCTTCCCCACTCATACACATGCATTCTCTCTCTCTCTCTCTCTCTCTCTCTCTC
>NW_024421492.1:0-9974 GCF_014898765.1 Herpailurus yagouaroundi | reverse complement strand
GGTATCTGTCTTTCTCTGTATGACTTATTTCAACTTAGCATAACACTCTCCAGTTCCATCCACATTGCTACAAAAGGCCAGATTTCATTCTTTCTCATTGCCATGTAGTATTCCATTGTGTATATACACCACAATTTCTTTATCCATTTGTCAGTTGATGGACATTTAGGCTCTTTCCATAATTTGGCTATTGTTGAAAGTGCTGCTATAAACATTGGGGTACAAGTGCCCCTATGCATCAGCACTCCTGTATCCCTTGGGTCAATTCCTAGCAGTGCTATTGCTGGGTCATAGGGTAGATCTATTTTTAATTTTTTGAGGAACCTCCACACTGTTTTCCAGAGTGGCTGCACCAGTTTGCATTCCCACCAACAGTGCAAGAAGCTTCCCATTTCTCCACATCCTCGCCAGCATCTATAGTCTCCTGATGTGTTCATTTTAGCCACTCTGACTGGCGTGAGGTGATATCTGAGTGTGGTTTTGGTTTGATTTCCATGATGAGGAGCGATGTTGAGCATCTTTTCATGTGCCTGTTGGCCATCTGGATGTCTTCTTTAGAGAAGTGTCTATTCATGTTTTCTGCCCATTTCTTCACTGGATTATTTGTTTTTCGGGTGTGGAGTTTGGTGAGTTCTTTATAGATTTTGGATACTAGCCCTTTGTCTGACATGTCTTTTACAAATATCTTTTCCCATTCCGTCCGTTGCCTTTTAGTTTTGTTGATTGTTTCCTTTGCAGTGCAGAAGCTTTTTATCTTGATGAGGTCCCAAGAGTTCCTTTTTGCTTTTAATTCCCTTGCCTTTGGAGATGTGTCAAGTAAGAAATTGCTGCGGCTGAGGTCAGAGAGGGTTTTTCCTGCTTTCTCCTCTAGGGTTTTGATGGTTTCCTGTGTCACATTCAGGTCCTTCATCCATTTTGAGTTTATTTTTGTGAATGGTGTAAGAAAGTGTTCTAGTTTCATTCTTCTGCACGTTGCTGTCCAGAATGTTCTCTTAGCACCATTTGTTAAAGAGACTGTCTTTTTTCCATTGGATATTCTTTCCTGCTTTGTCAAAGATTAGCTGGCCATGCTTTTGTGGGTCCAATTCCGGAGTCTCTATTCTATTCCATTGGCCTATGTGTCTGTTTTTGTGCCAATACCATGCTGTCTTGATGATTACAGCTTTGTAGTAGAGGCTAAAGTCTGGGATTGTGATGCCTCCCGCTTTGGTTTTCTTCTTCAAAATTACTTTGGCTATTTGGGGTCTTTTGTTGTTCCATACAAATTTTAGGATTGTTTGTTCTAGCTTTGGGAAGAATGCTGGTGCAGTTCTGATTGGGATTGCATTGAATGTGTAGATTGCTTTGGGTAGTATTGACATTTTGACAATATTTATTCTTCCAATCCATGAGCATGGAATGTTTTTCCATTTCTTTGTATCTTCTTCAATTTCCTTCATAAGCTTTCTATAGTTTTCAGCATACAGATCTTTTACATCTTTGGTTAGGTTTATTCCTAGGTATCTTATGATTCTTGGTGCCATTGCAAATGGGATCAGTTTCTTCATCTGTCTTTCTGTTGCTTCATTATTAGTGTACAAGAGCAACTGATTAAACTGAATGTTAAGATGGTATAGGAATTCAGAGAAAGGTCATACCAAGGTGAGAAGGAAAAATAAGATGAAGGCAAACAAAGAAGAGAGAAGAGGGTATTCTAAACAGAGACAAGGGTAAAAAGGACAGAATTAAAATTGGGTATGAATGTGTGTGTGCCTGTGTATGTGTATATAAAGAATGAGAGAGAGAAAGAGAGAGAGAGAGAGAGAGAGTGAGAGAGCAAGAGATAACACCAATAAGTGAAGTAGAATGCAATAAGAAGACAAGCTTAGCTAGAGAAAAGTTTTCATGGGCAGAAGTGGAAAATAATGATAGGCCTTACAGAATGTTGGTCTTCTATGGAAAGACTTGGTAGGAGTTCATCTTCATTTAGTGGGTAAATTGGAGACATTTTGGAGTGTTTTAGCAGGAGGGTAATGTAGAATTGTTTTTGAACAACTGGACTGGGGGTAGAGCCGTGTGCAGAGCAGACTGATGTTGGGAAATAATGGAAGACGTGGAGATGGGTGTAGAGGCAACTGTAATCGTTCAGAAGGAAGAAGATCAGGGTCTAGAAAAAGTGAAGCCATGGGAGAAAGCATGAAGACAAGAGGCATTATAACTATCAGATCATGAACTTGGTATTTAGGGTGGTAAAGTTTATGGAAATCAGTATCCTCGGGGCAAAGCACAGAAAGTAGCTTAAAGAAAAATAACAACAATTTACTAGCATGCACACCCAAACTGTGGGGAGAGTGCTATTGAGACTGTCCTTGGGGATAGTTAGAACAGGGAGCAGATCTCTGTCTCTCATTTCTACATCCTGGACTCAGTCTATGTCCATGAGGTAGGGAACCAGGCTGCCACTAGCTAGGGAGATGGCTTTTTACTCACTATTATACAAAATCATATAACAATATTTTTTAAAAAATTAAATGGAAGAGTAAACAATTAGCCATAATCTTATAACCTTAGGGCAGTTATTGGAATGTTTTCGTCCTTTCCTTATCATTGTTTGTGGATTTATATTTTTTATGTGGCTATAGCTTTAAATTAGTTGTTTTCCACTTCATCAGTAACACAAGCACTTTTTTATATTGTTACATAGTCCCCACATTTAACATTTAAAAAATATTTTAATGTTTATTTATTTATTTTGAGAGAGAGAGAGAGAGAGAATGCAAGTAAGGAGGGGCAGAGAGAGAGAGAGAGAGAGAGAGAGAGAGAGAGAGAAGAGAGAGACAGAATCCTAAGCGGGATCCACACTGCCAGTGCAGAACCTGACACGGGGCGCCATCTCACGAACCATGAGAACATGACCTGAGCTGAAACCAAGAGTGGGACGCTTAACTGACTGAGCCACCCAGGCGCCCCTCCCATACTTTTCTTTTGACAGGATAAGTAGCTGGGTACTGAGTGGTTTTTAATATTTAGCCATTTAAAATAATACTGTTATGAGTATATAGATATGGATAGGTCCTTTTTCTCTTGTATTTTAACATAGAATAAAATTCCCACAAGGAGGGGCTACTGGGTATAATAATGAATATATATATTTTTTGCTGTGTATTGGCAAACTGCTCTCCAAAGGACTGTATAATGTATGTTGCCAGCAACACTGTGTGCATATATTTTGTCAGCATTGCATTACCTAATTTTAAAGGCAATAATTAATAATTATTACTAGGCAAAAGCTATTATATAATTTTAAAGGCAATTATTATTGGGCATAAAATTATATCTTATTGCTTTAAAATATTGCATATTTTTTGGTTACTGGTAAGGACTTGAATATTTTATTTATGTACTCATTGTATTAACTTTATAAAAAATTATTTATTTTGAGAGAGAGATAGAGATCAAGAGGAGGAGGGGCAGAGAGAAGGAGACAGAATCCCAAGGAGGCTCCGTGATGTCAGTGATGTCAGAGCCTGATGTGGGGCTTGAACTCACAAACCATGAGATCATGACCTGAGCTGAAATCAAGTGTTGGATGCTTAATCAGCTGAGCCACTCAGGTGCCCCCTCATTGTATTAACTTTTATGTTAATTGCTCATCCATATTTTTGGTCAATTAACTGCCTTGTCATTAAGTTTTTGTGTAGTTAAATCTGTTAATTATTTTCTTTTGTTGTTTCTATTATATGTTAACTGTAAGAAGCCAACACCTTCTTGAAGAATTGTTAAATGTGAGTTTCTCTTTTGGTTTTCCATGATTTGACTAGATTTATAAAAAGCAACGTACTGATCCAACAGAAAATACTTTTCTGCATAATGTGAACTATATTTCTACATTTTTTTTTTGCCAAATATTTTAACCATTAGTACTATGAAAGGTTTTTATAATAACCAGAACTGTCTAGAAATGTACTGGTTTGCTGTTTCTAGAGTGGGGACCATATACTGACTACTGGCCTTATTGTAGATGTCAAGTTTCAAATGGGTTGAATTTGGAAAATGTTGTAAGAATTCTTTTGGGGTTGCCTGCCTGGCTCAGGCAGGAGGAAATGCGACTTGATCTCAGGGTTGTGAGTTTGAGCCCCATATTGAGTAGAGAGATTACTTTAAAAATTTTTTTAAATTAAAACAAGATTTTGACAGACCTCTTTCAAATTTGAAGTTCAGGAAAAAGGTGAGTTTAGAAGGGAACTTAAATGTGTCTACTTTTTATTTATGGGAGATTTCTTAAGAAGAATAAACTTTTCATTGCTGTTCAAATGAGTAACAGCAGAGAATTGTGATGGAAGGTAATTTGAAAAAACCCCACTAAACGAATGATTTCTTTTATTAGAAAGCAGTTTTCTTCTGGGTCACCTGAGTGGCTCAGTCAGCTGAGTGTCCAACTCTTGATCTTGGCTCAGGTCATGATCTCACGGTTTTGTAGGTTTGAGGCACACATCGGGTTCTACATTGGTGGCACGGTGCCTGCGTGAGACTCTCCCTTTATCTCTGCTCCTCCCCCACTCACACTCTATCTCAAAATGAATAAATAAACTTTAAAAAATGATAAAAAAAAAAGAGAGCAATCTTCTTTCAAAAGGAAGTTATCTACCTGCAGTCACAAATTAAACTTCCTACACTTGATTTGATGTTAGTCTTTATAAGAAACTCTCTTTGAAATGCTCATCATTAGCCCCTACTGCTTGATCTGCCACAGGGAAGAGGTTAATGATGTATCTTTTGGGCATTTAGAGAGAAAGCTTCTTTGGTCCTCTAATGAATTCTTTCTCTTAGGTACAAACCTCTCGTCAGCAGCAAATAATACTCAACTGTCTATGATCTGAAGCAGTTGCTGATAGAATTTTGTTGCAACCACTTTAAATTCCATGTTTAGTGTGTTTCCTTCGTGGCTGTGTTTCCTGTATCTGGAAGCAGGATGGGGCAAAGATAAGATAATTTACTTATTGGAGACCTCTATGATGTGAGAAGCACCAATTATCTCTGTTTACCAACAAAAACCCCTGCAAGTACTGAACTTTGTTATCAATAGCAGAATAATTTAGTTTATTGAACAAACACTTGTGTAGTGTTATTATGTGCTAGATAAATTACAATCTGACGACCTGAGTATTCTTTGTTATTCCGATTTTAAGATGAGAGAGGTGAGGCTCAGAGCAGTTAGGAAACTAGCACAAGTCACACAGCTGGTAAGTGGCAGAGCCAGGATTCAAAGACAGGCAGTCTGGTTCTGGAGAACTATATTGTTCACCAATCAATAAGGCTAGAACCAGGAACAAGATCTCCTGTCTTGTGATTTAGTCCTCTTTGCAGTAAACTAGGTAAGTGCACATTCAAAGCCAGATCCACACTTCTGTCTAATGAACCTCCTTCACCAAGTTTTCACCAAGCATTCTTGCTAATCAGGCTCCTTGCACTTGATCTGCTGCTGGTCTTTATAAATGACTCTACCACAAAAGGGAAACAAAATCAATTCCCTTCTATAAGGAGCTGAGCCACTGAAAAGTACTGAAAATTTTTGCTGGAAGTTATACTCTTTGAAGATATAGGTGTTAAAGAAGGATTTCCTGCTTGGCTGCTTCAAAGAGATAAAAAAGGAAACTAAACACAAATATGGTCAAGCTAAAAACGACCAGAAGATGCCCATGCTTTCTCCTACAGGCAACTTGAAAGACCACACCAACTCTATTCTCATCAATGCACTTGTTCACAAATAACACGAGGGCAAGGTTAATTAACCCCTGGAGAAGCAAGAGAGTTTAAGAAGAGTTCTTAACAGTCCATTATTTAATAGACTATGCAAGAGGGTTTCGATTATCAGCACAGTGATTTTTGCCACCTCTCCTTGAATCTGGATTCAATTGCTACAACTACAAATTCTCAACCAGCTTTGCTACGAATATTTAGAAGAGAGGGAGCCATGAGTTTATGAATATTACCTTCGATTTGTATTCCATTGGATTCCTCACTTCTTAAATGGAATGCAAATCTTAAAGCATTATGCTAAAATGTATCATCAGTTCAGGTTTCTTTGAAATATCTAATTCTTAGTTTTTCTGATATAAAAAAATAGAAGAAAACAATACTGCTTAAAATGTCAACGTTCATAACATTCTGAGCTATCAGTATTGTTATTCATATACCCTCTTCTCACAGTAAAAGCCTTACTTTTTTTGTGTAATGAACTCAAGCATTGCTTTAACCAGAACTTTGAACTGCTTGCTTAGGAGAACTGCAACATATGGTTTTCCTCTTCCACTTTTTAATATTTTGGTCTCCGGTGAATCCGCATACAAAAGCTTCCTTCCTTTAGCTGGAGTCCACAAATGAAAGGCTTTTCTTTTTCTGATTGTAGATTAGCCTGCCAAGAAACAAACACGAGCTGGAGAACATCACTTTAATTTATTGATGGGATACAGATGACAAGAAAGTCTGTCCTCTTGTAGGCTTTTGGGAACGCTTCAAGCTGACCCAGCACAGCCGAGTTCATACGGCAAAGACAGACTTTGCCAAAAACCAAAGCCAATAGTCATTGCAAACCTCTGAACCAAAACATTCCTTTAGTGCTTGAATTTCCCTATAATTTGTGTAGATTCCCTTTTTGTCAATGAAGCTAGCAGTGGATAACTAGCTTAGTGCAATCAGACAAAACAACCGTGCCATTCATTCAGTAATTAGATGAGAGCCGGACTGCATGCTTTATGGTTTCCGCTCTTCATTCTTTCCTTTCTTTTCAAGTCCTTGGAGACAAACTCTGGGATGTTTGGCAGAGCGAGGCCCTTGTTGAAAATATCCTGTCTTTTTTACTTCAGCGTTGCTAATAAGTTCTATTCTCAGAGGCAAAACATTAGATGCACAAGCAGGGAGGTTCAGCCAAGTTAAAAAAAAGTTTGGTGCTTATGTGTGTTACCTTTTGCCTCACTTCACCGTTTTGCCTCACTCAAGACCGAAGAAGGGGGAATTCTTTCTTATATCTAACGGCACGTAAATGAATTTGATACTTAAGCTAAATGCTTATAGCAGATCTTACATACGTTACCTTTTAAACTTTCAAACATGAACCTTGCATGAGAAGTGAAGCAGAGACAGGGAGATGGGGAAAAAGAAAAGGACAGCAGATCTGTGTGATTAGTTTAGCTGCTTTGAGGAGCACGTAGCTCATTCAATTTCCAAGAGGCACCTTGGGCTGATTGTGCTAATACCTTTCCCTCTATCTTAAAAAACTTTTTTTTTTTTTTTTTTTTTTTTTTTTTTAGTTTCCTAAACCACTAAAAGGGAAGGGAGGAAAAGCTTCTACCAGAAAATAGGAACAGCACTTCAGGTTTTGTTGCCTTGGCTTCTGTGATGATGTAGTGCTGTCAACATCCACAGAACAGGTGATGTTGGCTGCCTTCCCTGAAGGTCATCTGGCCATGGTAGTCAGGGGGCTTGGTTGTAAGAGATACCTCTTGAGTTACTTAAGGCAAAAGAGGGACATTTTTGGCTGCTGTACCTAAATTATAGGCATGACAAGAGTAGGTGTCTTTATGGTGACTGGAATCACGGACCTAGGGCCTGTCTTTTTCCTGTGGCCACCCCCCTACCCCACCCCCCCGCCCCCCGATGTGCTTCTCTTTTGGCTTGATCTTTTTTTATTTTCTTTTCTTTCTTCTGGGCTACCTGGAACCACAGCTAGAAATATGGTGTTAAAAATAAACTGAAGCATATTAAAAGTTTTAAGAGTTTATTTGAGCCAAAGTTGATTCGAAATGGATAGTGCCAAACTAGAGGTCGTTGAAGTGTTCCTCCAACAAGAGCTTGGTAGAGGGACTTTTATAGGGAGAAGGTGGAAGCAAAGTAAGGGAATCATTGATTGGTTCTAGCTTAAAGCCTGATTGGCTCATTGTGATTGGTTTTCTTTAAGTTTCAGTTGGTAACCTTGAGGCATTTACAGACTTAGGTTTTTGTTTGTTTGTGTAGGCAGCTGCAGTGTTAATGGCACCTCAGTCTCATGGCCTTGAAGGGGAGCAGAGTATGACACCCAAAATATGCCTCTTTGGCATGAGGATTATCTTGAGCTGATTACTTGCGAATGCCATAAGTTGAGATTCTCCCCTGAAAATACAGTAGAAGCGAACTTACCAAATGGAAATGTACCAAGTATATCTTAGTGGTAACATTAGGGAGGGGGAGAGGGCAGTCAACTGGGCTGCAAAGGAAATAAATGGTGTTTATAGTCATTGGTTTGACGTAGGAGCACAAGGGAATTTTGTAATTGCATCAAGTGTAAACTTCCCTTCCACTCTAAGAAACATTTGAGGATTTTTTTCTAAGCATTACAAAATAGTACATTGCCTTTAAACAAAAATCTAAGTTTTCTCATTATTCAAGTAGAAAACAAGTTGGTCTGAAGGTGCGCTGTAGTGTGTAAGGTGCAAGAGGGAGTATGAGACTGTCAATTTGCTCTTGAGAGGGGATCAGCAAACTTTTTCTGTAAGTGGCTAATAAGAAATATTTTTTTGCTTTGCAAGGCATAGTCTTTACTTCAACTGTGCAACTCTGTTAACACTGAGGGGGAAAAGCAGCCATAGACAATAGGAAAATGAAGGAGAGTGGCCATGTTCCAACTTTATTTACAAGTAGAAAACATGCTCAATAGCATTTTGTTGACCTGACATACATAATATATGCCTAAGAGATGTATAAATTGAAATATTAAATAAATCCTATGCATTACTAGCATTACTAACACTAGTGACCTAAGGGTAGATTTATAGAAACAGCTTGATCAGAAGACTGGTTATTAAATATAAATATGTTTAAAATGGTATTTCTTGGGTAAAACATAACTACAGTTAAACTATTCTCATTATTGAAAAGTGCTTGCAGATTCACCATTTATTTTATAATGTTAAAAAGTTCTTCAAAAATGAACATAGCATTGATTGAAATTCAAATCTGATCTAACCCCTTGGGATAAAATGTGTTTTTCACAGGATGGGCATACCTAACTCTTTATCTGTTTTACTTCTGGGACAAAATGGTTACTGGCCATATATGTTGTAAGCAAATTTATTCCTTTATTTGTAATGCTTGCAGTCATATGAGCATGCCATTATTACTTGACATTTGAAATATGTCTCAATTGAAACATGAAACCTTTTATGAACTGAAAAACTTGGAAATCCTTCAGGCAGAGGATTATATTTATGATATAACTTTCAGTATTTCCATTATATACCTTTATTTTTAAGCATTTAATAGGTAGCTATAAAAAATCACTTTGGGACCAATTTGATGTGTTTCCTAAATGTGATGATTATACCAAATAAGAAAATGCATTTTCCATATTTCATCAATTCTAAGACACATTTTTTAAAAAACATTTTAACATCTTTGAAGACAGCATTCTTCTAAAGATGGAAAACATCTTAGAAATTGTTTTACTCATGAAACCGTTGTAACTACCTGCATGAAATTGATCCCTAACTCCTTTCTTGGAACTTTATGGTAAGCTACAGAAAGCATGAAAATGTACAGTATGAAGGTCAGTGTCATGGAAGAAAATTCTTGAGACAATGGTGGTGTGCTCTTTTAAGGAATGTGCAAGATGCCCATCTTCATGTCACAAAACAGTCCTTTGTAGAAAGTCATAGATTATCAATGAGGCTCAATCGAATTGTGATTTAGAAGACCAGCTTCTGACTGCGGAATAGTTTGAAATACCTTTACTGATGTATTTTTTTAATATGAAATTTATAGTCAAATTGGTTTCCATACAACACCCAGTGCTCATCCCAACAGGTGCCCTCCTCAATGCCCATCACCCACCCTCCCCTCCCTCCCACCCTCCATCAACCCTCAGTTTATTCTCAGTTTTTAAGAGTCTCTTAGGTTTTGGCTCCCTCTCTAACCTTTTTTTTTTTCCTTTTCCTTCCCCTCCCCCATGGTCTTCTGTTAAG
>NW_024421491.1:0-4336 GCF_014898765.1 Herpailurus yagouaroundi | reverse complement strand
CTCGGCTCCCTAGTGGTCTTTGGGGATCACGAATTCTGGGCATAACATTTGGGGGCTCGTCCGGGATCCCCAAGACCCCCGAGGGACCCCCGACCTGGAGAGCCTGACTGGCCACAGTTAGTGTCTGTTTGTTCTGTCTTTTCTGTGTGAGCTCATTTCTGGAATTCTGGTAGTGCCCGACGCGGTCTAAGTGGACGCACTGGAGGACCACGGGCCCGGAGTTTCAGAAGACGTTCCGATTCTCCCTTCTGGAGGGACGTGGAATCCCCTCAAAGGTCGGAGACAAGGCGGGTCGCTCCCGCTGGTCGGCGTGAGGCCGTCGTCTTTGGAGGGACGTGGAATCCCCTCATCAGTTTTGGAGGGACATGGAATCCCCTCAAAGGTCTAAGCTAGCTTGCAGTTTTGCTTCCATGGAGTCGGAAGACTTTCTAGGGGCCCTCTGTTTGTCTGTTTTTGTGTTTCTGTTTTGTTCTGTGGACTTACTGGATGGACGTTATGGGACAGACTCAGACTACTCCTCTAAGTATTATGATTGATCACTTTAAGGATGTGAGGGGAAGAGCTAACAACCTCAGTGTGGAAGTCTGAAAGGGTCGGTTGCAGTTTTTTTGTTCTAGCGAGTGGCCAACTTTCAATGTCGGATGGCCACCAGAGGGGACCTTCGACCTCCCTACCATCCACCGAGTCAGGAATATCATCTCTCAGCCTAAGGCGGGCCATCTTGATCAGCTCCCTTACATTATCACTTGGCAGGACCTTGTAGAAGACCCACCCTCTTGGCTTAAGCCCTTCCTAACCCTGCTCCCTCTGGAGCCAAAACCCATTCTTGCTTTGCAGGAGACAGAGAAGAGGAAAAGTCTTACCCAGCCTTCAGCACCCCTCTACCCTGTCCTACAGGGGGGTACTGAAGAAGAATTAATTTTTCCTCCCCCGTATAACCCCTCTAGGATGCTGGAAGAACACCATCCTCCCCCTCCAGGGGAGGCAGACGCTGTTCCGAGAGCGGGAGGCAGAAACTCTCCAGGGGGAAGCCCGCCCTTTACCAGACAAAGGGCTCAGAGGGGGCAATCCGCCTCCGCCGCCGACTCCACTATTCTGCCCCTGCGAGCCACCGGACCCCCAGACACGGAGGGGAATCAGCCCCATCACTATTGGCCTTCGCCACTAGTGACCTCTACAATTGGAAAGCTCAGAATCCTAAGTTTTCCGAGAAACCGGCAGGACTTATTGATTTATTAGACTCTGTTCTTTTTACCCATCAGCCCACGTGGGATGATTGCCAGCAGCTTTTGCAGGTCCTGTTTGCGACTGAAGAAAGAGAAAGAATCCTCAGTGGGGCCCGAAAACTAGTTCCAGGCGCAGACAGAAATCCCACCACCAACCAGGCTCAGATAGATGCCTCCTTCCCCTTAACTCAGCCCCAGTGGGATTTCAACACGGCAGAAGGTAAGGAGAGGCTCCGGGTCTACCGCCAGACTCTAATGGGGGGTGTCCGAATGGCTGCTAGAAAGCCAACCAATTTGGCCAAGGTAGGAAATGTACAACAGGGAAAAGATGAATCTCTGGCTGCCTTTTTGGAACGGATCATGGAGGCATTCCGTACCTATACCCCCATGGATCCAGAGGCTCCGGAAAGCAAGGCAGCTGTTATCATGGCCTTTGTAAACCAATCGGCCATAGACATTAGGAGAAAATTACAGAAAATAGATAGACAGGAGAAAAAAGTCTGCAGGACTTACTGGTGGTAGCCGAAAAGGTATATAATAACCGGGAGCCTCCTGAGGACAAGCAGGCTCGCGCCATGGTGGCTGCCAACAGTAAGCAGACTCGAGACCTGGCCAGAATACTACTAGCTACCACTGCTGACTTCCCCGAGGAACGAGACCACCGTCTCCGGCAGCTGGCAGACGACACAAGAAAAGGTGAAAGCACCAAGGGGGGGAAGCAGAGGCTGCAGAAGGATCAGTGCGCATACTGCAAGGAGATAGGGCACTGGGCCCGAGATTGTCCAAAAAGAGCTGGCGGGAAGGGAAGCAAGACTGATCGAGTAAAAGTCCTAGAGCTGGATGAACTAAGTGATTAGGGGAGTCAGGGTTCGGACCCTCTCCCCGAACCCAGGGTAACTCTTAAAGTGGAGGGGGCCCCTATTGACTTCCTTGTCGACACCGGAGCACAACATTCGGTCCTCCGCACCCCGCAAGGAAAACTAGCTAGTAAGAAGTCCTGGGTACAAGGGGCAACTGGTATGAGCCAGTATTCATGGACTACCCGAAGAACAGTAGATTTGGGAACGGGCCGGGTATCCCACTCCTTTATGGTAATACCAGAATGCCCCTACCCGCTGTTAGGACGGGACTTACTGACCAAGATTGGAGCTCAGATAACTTTCAGACAAGGGGGGCCTCAGGTCACTGATGGCAAGGGCCACCCCATCCAGGTCCTGACCATGAAACTGGAGGATGAATACCTCCTCCACCAGGAGGCGCTCCCGAGAGAGGATAATATAGACAGATGGCTATGAGAATTCCCCTCGGTTTGGGCAGAGACAGGGGGGATGGGACTAGCCACTCATAGGACCCCAGTCCTGGTAGAGCTCAAGCCAGGAGAGAGTCCGGTAAGGATCAAACAATACCCCATGTCTCAGGAGGCCCTGAAGGGGATCCAGCCACACATCTGGAGACTACGAAGCCTAGGGGTACTAGTTCCTTGCCAGTCTGCCTGGAACACCCCCTTACTGCCGGTCAAAAAGCCTCACACAAATGACTACCAACCGGTACAAGACCTCCGGGAAGTAAATAAGAGGGTCGCGGACATACACCCAACTGTTCCCAACCCATATACTCTCTTGAGCTCCTTGGCGCCCTCCAGGGTCTGGTATACTGTACTAGATTTAAAGGACGCCTTCTTCAGTCTGCCGTTGGCACCCCAGAGCCAACCCTTGTTTGCCTTTGGGGGCATGATCCGGAGGAGGGCTACAGTGGGCAACTCACCTGGACACGGCTACCTCAGGGATTCAAAAATTCACCCACCATCTTCGACGAGGCACTACATGAGGATCTGGTATTTACAGACACCTTCTCTGGCTGGGTGGAGGCATACCCAACCAAGCATGAAACGGCTCAGACGGTGGCTAAGAAGCTACTAGAAGACATCTTACCCAGGTATGGTTTTCCTGCTATGGTAGGATCAGACAATGGACCAGCTTTTATCTCGCAGGTAACACAGGCAGTAGCCAAGGTGGTGGGGGCAAACTGGAAATTACATTGTGCTTATAGGCCCCAGAGCTCAGGACAGGTAGAAAGAATGAATAGAACCCTAAAAGAGACCCTTACCAAATTAACCATGGAGACTGGCGGGGACTGGGTGACTCTCCTACCGTACGCCCTGTACCGGGTTAGAAACACTCCTTACACTCTGGGTTTTACTCCCTACGAGATCATGTTTGGCAGGCCACCCCCTGTTATTCCCAGCCTTCGAGCTGAACTTATTGCTGAGTTTAAAGATCAAGAACTTTTTCTTTCCTTGAGCGGGCTCCAGAGGGCGCACGAGGACATTTGGCCGCGCCTCCATGCCATCTACGAGGCTGGCCGGATCCCAACACCTCATCAGTACAGGCCGGGAGACTGGGTCTACGTCAAGAGGCACCACCGAGAGACTCTCGAGCCGCGCTGGAAGGGACCCTACATCGTGGTGTTGACAACCCCCACGGCTCTCAAGGTAGACGGCATCGCGACCTGGGTCCATCACACCCACGCTCAGCCAGCGGACCCCTCCTCGATCCAGAAGGACGTTGTCACGTGATGGGCCATCAGTCGGGACCAACACAACCCGCTCAAGCTCAAGCTACAGCGCATTCGACCTACCTAATATTGGTAACTCTGTTAACTCTGCTTGTCATTGCTCATGCTGCCAGGAGTCCCCACGCCCCCCCAAACATCACCTGGCAGATCATAGACACCAGCTCGGGGACAGTACTTAATCAGACGTCCCAGAGCCACCCCAGGGACACTTGGTTCCCAGAACTTTGCGTAAACCTCCAAACTCTGTTCCCCTTGTCACCATAAATGCAGCCGGTCCCATGATTTGGTCCCTAAGCTACATGACAAGGGGGGAATGAAAGGGTGGGCCTATGCCAGCCGACTCCATCTTGTTCTGTGTCCTTCACCTTGACCACACCTCCTCCCCTTGAGTAATCCCCCCTCATCTGCCTAACAGGACTCGGACCCTTCCCCAGGACCCTTCCCCAGCCAATCGGCTGAGGCCATAGCCATTACCTCACCAACTGCCCCCAGGCCCCAATAAAACCTTTGTCCTTTTGAAACTCGCTCTCTTTCCC
>NW_024421490.1:0-1357 GCF_014898765.1 Herpailurus yagouaroundi | reverse complement strand
CAGCCCAGAGCCCGACGCGGGGCTCGAACTCACGGACCGCGAGATCGCGACCTGGCTGAAGTCGGACGCTCAACCGACTGCGCCACCCAGGCGCCCCGAACATACTACTTTTAAGAATCAAGTTGCAAATAGTAAATTTAAGAGGAGAAAATAGGGCATGAAAAGGGAAAAGAGCATGATAGGACATTAGACCAGAATTAATTAATGTGTCAATTCTAGAGCATGCCTGTCAATGACTTCTAGATCCAATGACTACCTAAGGATTCTTTTGATGTTAGCAATAGAGGAAGAGAGAAGGTGATATAAAGAGCTTTAAAAGAAGGTAGAAGTGAAAGAGGAATTAGGGAATGAACATATCCAGAAGAGTATGAGAGCAATCTGGCTATGTCTGCCCTCCCATTTCCCTCCAATGTTGAGAGGAGGGTCCCACAGTTCTCCCTCATTGCTACATGTAAACTCTCCCAAAGCTTCCCTCCTAGACACCCAAAATGGTTTGTTTTTTTTTTTTCAAATGAAGAGGGTCATCATCAACCAAGATTGTTACTCTGCCAACAGCACTACACTTCAAGAAAGTCACAGTTAAAAGATACGAGGGGTGCCTGGGTGGCTCAGTCGGTTGAGCGTCAGACTTCGGCTCAGGTCATGATCTTGCATCTTGTGGGTTAGAGCTCTGGGTCGGGCTCTGTGCTGACAGCTCAGGGACTGGAGCTTGCTTCGGATTCTGTGTCTCTCTCTCTCTCTGCCCCTCCCCCACTTTTGCTCTGTCTCTCTCTCTCTCTCTCTCAAAAATAAACATTAAAAAAAAGGCAGCTGAATTCTCCAAACTTAATGTATTCCATGTCTTTACCTGTAGGCAGGGACTTTAACTATACTTGAAGAAGAGACAAAATAGTTCTAACATACCCACACTAGCTTTGAGATTGATTTCAGAGCCCCAGAGAGCTCAACTCCTTTTTGTCACCACTGTTTGAACAGTCTATTGTTGTTATTATGAAAATTATATACCAACTACTTGCAGAATTTCTCTTCTGATTCTTACTAAATCTTATCTAGAGGAAGGGAAACTCACAAATTTTCCCTGTTCCTGGGACTTGGGAAAAAGTTAGCAGAAAGCAATGATGTTTTCTGTCATAAAGAGTAGAGGGAAGTGTACTCTAAAATTCCACTCTACCAATTTAGGGGAACAAAATCACTCCTCTCTTTATTTCTTTTTTTTTTTTTTTTTTTAACGTTTATTTATTTTTGAGACAGAGAGAGACAGAGCATGAACGGGGGAGGGGCAGAGAGAGAGGGAGACACAGAATCGGAAACAGGCTCCAGGCTCTGAGCCATCAGCCCAGAGCCCGACGCGGGGCTC